>NW_015151681.1:127672-134402 GCF_000732505.1 Cyprinodon variegatus
GCATCATGGATGTGCAGCCGACAAATCTGCGGCAACTGTGTGATGCCATCATGTCAATATGGACCAAACTCCCTAAGGAATGCTTCCAGCACCTTGTTGAATCTATGCCACGAAAAATTGAGGCAGTTCTGAAGGCAAAAGGGGGTCCAACCCGTTACTAGCATGAGGTACCTAATAAAGGGGCCGGTGAGTGTAAATTTATTTAAGAAAAGTTATATAATATAGCTTTAATCTGTATATGAGAGAGAAACAAGAGAAATGATTGGAATTTTTTCAGTTTTACACGTTTGCACATTATTTTGAAATAGCACATTTAAAAACAACATAAATGTATGTACTCTTCATGAGAAAGTACTATTTTGATCGACTTTGATTAATTGTTTGAAATTCTTTGATTACTACGCAGAAGTACAAAATAAAGATGTTTATTCCAGTTCTGTGTGTTAAATATCTAGGTGTTTTTATGTGAATGTGGGTCTTTTAGATCAGTTTTAGTGATTTTGATTATGTTTCACATTTTATTGTCACATACTGGCGCTGGTCTTGGTCTCGACTTCCCTCGGTCTTGGACTTGACTTGGTCTCGGACCCTAAAAGTCTTGGTCTTGTCTCGGTCTTGATACACTCTGGTCTTGGTCTTGTCTTGGTCTCGGGTTAGGTGGTCTTGACCACAACACTGGCATATCCTGAGCCCTTTGCCCAACAGACTGGTTGAGACCGACACAGATTGTTCTGTATGTTCAGACAGGACAAACTCTGCATTCGTTGCTACATTTTTCCTACAGTTTGAAAACAGGAACCTATTAAAGACACAGGGCTAGAATCTACCTACAAAAGCCTTGTGGAAATCCTTGCCTATGATCTGCTTATATAAGCCTGTGTTTTGTTGTACAAACAACAGAGGTGGATCAGTCTCTAGAAACTACTGGTTTCCATAGCATTGAAATGACTCACAGCATCTTCTCTAACTTCAGCCTTCAGCTCAGAAATAATCAGCTCACCTAGACTGACAGCAGAGGAGCAGCTGATGTCTCAAGTGTCGTTCTGCTGTGTTCAAAAAGGAAAGCAGAACAATCAGTAAAATCAGGGGCATTAAGAAGCTCCTCGCTTCTCCTCCTGGTGTTCGATCATCCTGATTAAATCCTCCATGCAGCTGCAGAAGCTGCACGCTCTAAAAATAGTCCTTTATGGAGCCATCGCTCACATGCCTCAAAGCTTTCTGAATCAGAGGCCTTCAGCAGCTCTGGAAATGGCTCCCTCTCCTGCTTCTAGAGGCAACTACACACACATACTTGTGGACCAGACTGGATCTCTAACCCCAGCACAGATTGAAACAGCTGAGATTAAGAAGGCAGAACAGCTTTTCTGGGAAAATCCAATTATGTGTTTTTTTTATTGATTAAGAAAAGGGGCTTTTCGTTCATTGTCCTTTAAAGCACCATCCATCCTGGTTAGACAGGAGTTTTTCTTTGTGATGTGACAAAAATCTGCAGATGTTTAAGGCACTTTATCTGCTCTACCTCTGCTACTTTGTATAAATAATATAATATATACTCATATAAAACTCCAGCAATAACTAAATAACTAGTTTTAAGATTATATTACTGACCTTTATTGTGTTTAAAATAGTTAAATCAGGTTAAAATGTCAGGAATTCATACTGTTGATATAAACACAGATAAAACATTGAACTGATGGCACCATCTTGCTGTGAGAAATGAATATTATATTTATGTCTAAACAGAACCTGTAAACCCGACCGTCTTTTATTCTTTGACCTTTTGTTTAAAACCATTTGTGTTTAATCGTTCTCATGCCGTATTTAACGGCTATTCTCCTTTAAATGTGTGTTCATAGCTTGAAGCTCTGAGGAGAACTTCAGCTGTGGTTGTTTGAAGCACTTTATACATAAAGTTGGTATTATGCCACGTTCAGACCACATGCTGCAGAAACAGCAGAAGCAGAGTGTTTACATGCAATGTCAATGGGTGATGCACATCAAGGCACAGCAAAAGGTCCCGCAGTGCATTTTGAGCAGCAGGAGCAGCGCATCTGAGCAGCCGAAGCAGTGCCTCATGAGCTTCTGAGCATCTGAAGTGCGAGCAGCGGCTGCTGGAGTTGGAAAAACTGAACTTTTGCTGCCCTACGCGCCACATGAACCAATCAGACAACTTATCTGGGAGCTGGCAGGGAGACAGACTGTCACAGTTCTGGTTCTGTTATGTTTTCTTTTGAGTATTAAGTTTTACTTTGCTCCATGTTTTCTAGTTTTAGTGGTTTAACTCTTATTTTTTGTGTTCTCTGGTTATTTTTCAGTTTTCAGGTTTTTATTTGTTGCCCTCTGCTGCCCTCTTGTGTTCTCCTTTTCCATAGCTCCTTTCCTGTTCTGCTCTGCACGCACCTGCTCCCAATCTGCTTGTTAGTCCTCTCTTTGTTTCAGTCTCCCATAAATACACTATTTAAGCAGTTCCTCAGTGCTGGTTCCTCGTCTAACTTCCTCCAACTCCGTCTCTCTGAGTCTTCCTCCGCATGATAGTTTTTCCCCCTGACGCCTCCATGGTTTCTGGTTTGTTTAACTTTGTTTTCATGTTTGATTTTTTGGATTTTGGATTCCTGCCTCAGTTGTTTGTTTACCTTGCATTAAATCTACAAAAACTCACCTCTGCCTCCCTGTCTCTGCATTTGCGTCCACAAACCTCAACCCAATCCTGACACAGACACGGCACTGCTGAAACAGGTCGCTATGATAACTTCTCTGAAACAGTTTATTAATGTCTAAATTAACCTAAAATGTCAAAACCTGCCAGCAAAATATGTTAAATTTTGGTATTCTGGTGGCTGCAGTTTGGATTATGTACATGAGAAATGCCTTCCAGCTGTCGCAAACAGTAGCAGAAAACCGCAAAGAGGCGACGGGGCCAGAGGCTGCCATTGAATGGGATTTCCAGTGACAGAGCATTGCTGGTGCATGGAGGTCTGAGCGGCTCAGCGAAATAATATTTGACGGCAGGATCATAATCTGGATGAGCTGCACAGATGATGTTTTAAAAATATATTAAAACTACTTTTTAAACACTGATCACAGCAAATATAGCTGCAATTGTTACAGGCAAAGAAAAGCTACAGTAGCTTCGCCCAACGCACATCAGACCCACGTTTCGACCACTCAACTAGAGCAGCAAGGTCAGTCAGTCTGCTTCAGTCAGAACTAAACTTGTACAAGTATCAACAGCGAAGCAGCACGCACGTTTTTGCTGCTTCCACTGCGTGCGGTCTGAACGTACCGTGTTGCTTTGCACAGGGGGTTCAACACACACCTATCGTGGCCCATGTACTGAAGACAAGATTCTAATACAGTTTTCATGATAATATGAGCAGACACAGAAACTATCACCGATTGGTCCTCTGCTAAAATTAGAGTTTTATTCTTTTTTTTTTTTTTAGAGATTTAAAGGTCAAGGCTTCATACTTTTCACTTTAGCCATTTTGAGAAAGAAAAACAATTAAACACTTTTTGTCTTCGTACTTATTGAGGTTAGATCTGCTCCCTTAACTGGGGCCTTTCTGCCTGTAGATACTAGATTTACTGTTGCTCTGCAGGAAGCTGGAGTAATAAAAAAAGAAACATCATTTCTAAAGGCATTAAGTAGTAGACAAAGGACAGACTGGTTTGTAATAGAAGTCATTTTATTAGCTCATTAAATGTTCATAAATGCAGAAGACGAAATGATAACAGTAACATTTCCTTATGTTCAGAACCAAACAACGTTTTAACAATAAAAACTAGTGTTGCACCAATGCCATTTTTTGGCCCCGATACGATACCCGATACCTGGCTGTGCAGTATCAACCGATACTGATGTCATTACAATACCATCTGTTTGAAATTGATGTGTGTGTGTATATGAAGAACTGCATACTACTTGGATGTAAAATAATTGTCATCATGGCTTTGTCAGGCTGCTGCCTACCTTTGTGAAGCAGAAAAAAGACAAATACAAAGTGAATCCAGTAGAAATTTTTATTGCCTAACTGGAATGGGTGACAATAGTTGAATAAACTTTTAGCTCTCAAAATGGTATTGGTGCCCTATTTGTCGCTACTCACCGATACAGATACCATCATTGTAGTGCAGTATCGGTAACCTGACTCCGCCAGATGGATTTGCTCCGCATATCCATCTGGAAACCTTCCGTAGAAGTAATTTTGGGAAGGGGCGAAAATACTGGTTAGCTGATTGGCCTATGTTGGTGATAGACGGGCCAAATAAACCAATCAAATCAATAAAGCATATGACGTAACAGAGCGACGACGAAGAGGAGCCAATTGATAGATCAAAGTCTTCGCGAAACCACTCGGGAGAAGAGCAAAAACATCTTTTCCTCTGAGAAAAGCCTCCAGAGCAGTGTTTTGCTCTTCTTTCAGTGATGAAATACTCTGTAATTCCGATAAAACTTACTCGATAGCCACGCTAACGCTAGTTTCATCGGCTGAAGCCGCCATGTTCTTTAGACTGAACTGTCGCGCTTCTCGTTGCGTCACACCTCAACCCGCCTCAAAGCCAACGCTGATTGGACGTTCGTTTGGTGAACGGCTCCAAATATTCTTCAACGGAGAGTCTCCAGACTGATTAGCGAGTGAAATCTTGAAAGCTCGCGAGATCAGGATGGTCTCACGAGGCTACAGTTATCAGGGCCCTGTTCGAAACTGGTATCGGTGCAACACTAATAAAAACCAAACAGCAGCGTTAGGTTCTAACAGCTAACAGCTTCACAGCATGAAGAAAACACAGCAGACTATGGACACAATACACAAGACAAGCCAAAAGGTGGCGCTAAACCTATACCATCAGTAACAGAGGGGCTTTATGTTGGCATTTCTGTGGTCAAATAGATCAGTGAACTGGAAATCTGATGAAATCTGACTAGCATTATATTACATCATGAATCTCTGAAAAAAAGGACATTACTTCCTGGGTATTGCCCTGTTAGCTTCAACAGAACAAACATATTCAACAAACTCATCATTTCACTTACAGCTTCAGGAGACAGAGGCTCAACAGTTTACAACAGGAAGTGCTACGTTTAGGCTAGGGGAGGGGGTACCACCGGGGCTGATGAAGGAACATGTTAACCAGGTCGCTCTTCTTTCTCCACGTCCTTCAGGGTTTTAAGAAGGCGAGACGGGGTGAGGATCTCTGTTGATCCTGAGGAACACAGGAGAAGCAGCGGTTAGTTTTCAACATGTGGAAATGGTTCCATAATCAGTAAAACACTCATCCTTCAGGTGCTTTATGTATGAACCACGTTACAGCTGAGATTGGAGAGAAAAAAACTGACGGAGCAGTCTGAGGTCTGAAGAGAAGACCGTCTAAAGACTAACATCTGATGACATCACAACATGTTCAACCAAAGAAAAGCTGGATATTAGGAGGATAAAGCTAAAGCTTTGAGCAGAATCCAGACCCAGAGAATCAGCTTCTTCAAGTTCTGTTTGCTTTATAGATCTGACCAATTTCCACTTCTCTGTCCCTCTGCACGTCCATCAGAACTAATAATAAAATCCTAAACATCTCCTGCAGAATTAAACCCTGTAGGACCATGAATGATCTGCCAAACTCATCTGTGGCATCAATCTGTCACTAATATTACCTCAAATCAAACAACTGATGGTGTATATGTAGGTACTAATGGCACTGGAACACATCTGCGAGGTTATTGATAACATTTCTGTTCTTCAGCCTGATTGCTGGTGAAAAACAAAAGCGAGGCTCATTATAATCTGAAGAATTTGACCAATTGATAACTGTGAAGATCAAAGATCTGTATCATGACCTCAGTACAATTGAAGACACTACAGTACGGTCCAGATGTGCCAAGGTAAGAGTCTACCAAACCTGATCCAGGGACAGAAGCTGAGTTTCAGCTGCGTTCTGCTCAGTAATGCTAACAGCGAAGGAAGAGAGCCAGAAAAACCAGGAGGAGCTGAACAAATAATGCTGATTGTGTGTCAAAGACTAACAATGGCTAACTGCAGGAACTACCAAGGGGCAATCAGCACCAGACCAGGTAAGTTGATCTCCAAAAGTGAAACTCTGTGTTTTTGGTCACCATTGTTGTCTCAATTTTACAACAAAGGGTCAGAGAGCACAACTGAGGTTTTGTTTCTGTACCCATACCCTTCAAGATTGGTTTAAATATGGAAAACTATTCCCACCTTTACAAGTAATAATTTCCAAGATTATTCAGATTACAGAGTATGAGTTTTGGTGTCCACTGGAAACTTATCACATAATAGTAATACATGCTGGCAAATATCTGCTACAGGTTCAGCATGGATCCAGGGTCAGAAATAGCTTTGTTACACTTCATTAAATGATGATCAATTACACCAGAAACAAGACAAAAACATAATAGATCCATCTAGGGTTGCCAAATCTGTGACAATGAAATAAGGGACACTTCCAGGCCAGACGTTATCCTCCACCCTACAGACAAAATTAATTGATTTTTACCCTTTTCTTGTCTGTGTAAATTGATTCTGTAAATATTTAAATGAAATATGAGACTGTTCTTTTTTGAGGAACATTTGGCAACCCTTGATCTATCTGGAAATGAGTGTGTAAATTGGTAACCGGAACTCACAAACATAAACAAGAACCAAACAGATTTAGATGCCTCAGGAGGGTCAGAACAAGAAATCAGGGATATGAAACACATGAAGGGATATGA
>NW_015151681.1:134601-136925 GCF_000732505.1 Cyprinodon variegatus
TGTTAGCAGTAAGATGCTAACGCTGAGTTACTAAAGACTTAGTCTGAGCTTTATTCCAGCTTGACAGGCTACAGTAGTAACCATTCAAAATTTCCCCACTTTCATTGATGGGCCCTTGGCTGGTCTCCTACAAATCTTTGTACTAAAATATTCTTTCTGTCATGATTTGTGGACATTAAGATCTAAGGACAAGCGTCATCTCCTGGTCAGACATTGTAATTCAGTGAAAGGGTGGAGTCAGAGTAAAAAATGATGCACGCCCAGGAGAAAGCAAGTGGCTGGAAGTTGGAGGGGATTTTGCTGGGAGTTGCAGGGAAGTGGGTTGCTTTTCCGCTGGCGTTTGACTGGGAAGGGCCATTTTGAATGGCTGCTACTGTAACAGTCAAACCCTTGTTTTGATTGTGTGGAGCTACCCTCCTCAGGATGTTTATAGGTCATTCTAATTGTTTAGTAACTTTAGAAAATGAGAACCTCACCAACAAATCTGTCTCCAGCTAACTGATAAGCCACATTACTATGATGACCTGCAATAAACTGATCTGGCATCTTCTTTAGCATGTCTCTATTTTACAGGGTTGACATTTGTGTTTTCTCTCACTACAGAGGACAGGGACAGCAAAAAGACACAAAGTGTTTGTCACGGTCTTACTTTCTGTTTAACTTTGATCCGTGTGTTATATTGGTTTATTTCCTACTTTGTGTTTGTAGATATATTTTAGTTCTCAGGTTTTTCTTTTTTGCCCTCTGTTGCCCTCTTGTGTTTGTTCCTTTTCCCTTGGCTTCCTCATTGTCTCCACTCACACCTTCTCTTTATCAGCTCGTTAGCCCTGCCTTTGTTCAGTCAGCCATATATACTCTCCCTCTGCTGTCACTCTTTGCTGTTTCCTTGTCGTCGCTGGTTCCTTGTTGCTGTTGTCTTCTCACCTCGTCTCTCCCTGGCTCTTTGTACTCGTTTTCCCGTCTCCATGGTTTTTTGTTTGTTAACATTTTTAATTGGATATTTGGATTGCTGCTTCTGTTACTAGTGTTTTTTTTTTCAACTTAAGTGCAAGAAATCAATTCAGCCTCTCTGTCTCTGCATTTGGGTCCTCAAACCTCAACCAAACCCTGACAGTGTTGAATTAGGGCGAAGTGCTTGTTAGTAGGGGGAACATTGGGATTGGACCTTAATCTCTGGTAAGAGTTCTGGAGCCTTTCAGAGCCCCCATTCCAAACAGAAGCATTTTTCTGTAGCTCTGCTGCAGCTTGTCGGCTTATCTGTGTGCTGAAAGACCCAACCAACACTTTATTTTAGGGTGATCCGTTCTATAGTCAAATACAATCAAATCAAGTTCCTGTTAGGGGGAGTTACCTTTAACTGGATGAACACAGAGTTCTTAATATTATTTATAGGGTTCAAATAAGCAGTAATTATGGAGCCTGGGGTGTGACAGGGTTTTGGTCAGTCCTGGTGTCAACAACAGCACAACAGGAAGTGGGGGAACAGGGAACATGTCCACCAGACAGCTACCACCAGGGAACACAACATCTATATATTTACTTCAGAGCAACGTTTTATTCTGCAGGCGTTTCCTCTGAGCCCTCTGGTAGGGAGCTGGGATCCAAGAAGTCTGGGTGCTGCAGATCCTTTAGGTAATTGGGGGGTGTGAGGATGTGGGTGGAGCCTAGAGGAGGAGAAAGTCCTAAACAGTTCAGTAAAGATGGACTCTTTAGGTGAGGCAGAGCTGAGACTGTTCCTGACTAAAGTATGATGCAACAATCAGGGTTAGTTGAGTTCAACTAAAATTAATAAAACACTGCGGCAGACTAACAGGTAAGTCTGTGGAGAAGATGGGTCAGGTTACCAGAGGAACTGATTACATTCAAACTTTTTCTCTTTCATGAATAGATTTCCAATAACGTTTAGGTCCTCATAGAGTGAGATCATCAGTCACACTGTCCATGTGTGCCATATAAACACAGTAATAGATAAATATCAGCGGACAGTTAAGGTTAGACCCTTCGCATGTACAACAATAATGACTAGAATAGAATAGAGGAATAGAAAATCTCTTAATTGTCCCACAATGGGGAAATTCTGGTGTTTACAGTAGCAAAAAATATTATAGAAAAAATTGTCACACAGGTGTGGACCTTAGAAAAGTGTATAAGAATAACATAATAGTGAAGAGTTAAAAACTAAATGAAATAGTGTACTGTAAAGTTTTTTAAAAATATATAAATACTGTGCACCTGGAGAATAAATAACCAATATGCAGCTATGGACAATTTTACAGTAATGGATATTTAAAAATAGCAGCAACATCAGAGATGTGCAAAATGAC
>NW_015151681.1:138190-150939 GCF_000732505.1 Cyprinodon variegatus
AAATAAATAAAAATAAAGTTATAAATGGAAACCCAGATTTTCTGACAGACATCAGGTTATTTCTTTAATCCAGACCCAAAACATTGCTGGTCTGTATTCACAAGGCTTCAGGAAACATACCAATCAGAGCCTCCCATTTTCCGTTGGCCTGTGTGACCTCATACACACACCGCATCTCACTGTATGTCATGCCTCCCATAATGAAGACTATGATCCTGGGGCCCGTCTTTATCTCTGTGGGGCCTCGGTTCTTGTGCCAGTTGCCATAGCGAGCACTGCATGATGAGAAAAAAAACATATTTGCACATAAAAAAGACATATTAGCACAACAGTGAGCAGTTAAAAACATCTAACTTCTTCCTACAGAAACAATATCAAACATTGCATCATGTGATGTTTGTATTATATGACGGTGCACCTTGATGGGGCACTGGCTTTGGCAGAAACCTGTCGCTGGGAGATGTATGGATACTGTTTAGGGTCAAGTTTATCCTCGATTGCATCCTGTAGAAACACGACAAATCTCAGTCTGTATATTTTCAATACAGAGTTACTATTACCATCATTACATTTACACCATGTGAGCAGCACCTCAATGAGATCCTTGATGAGTGGGGTCCATCTGGAAAGCTGGTAGGTCTGCTCACTGACCCGTTCTTTACGGTCTGGTTTCTTGGCCTTTTTCGTGGTTCCCTGCAACAAACGCAGCAGCAGAAGTATTGAAATGATGGGAGCATAGGTAGTGGCTGTGGGTTAGCTGCATAACAAGATTCCTGTGTTTCAGGAAAGCTCTGTACGGTGATGGACCTAAATGGCCCAGTTTTGATCTTGAAGATTTCATAGAATCATAATAGATGAAACCCATAAAACTCACTTGAGGATGGAGTGGCTTATGTTACAGATAAATGACAATAGACCAGGTTTTTATCAGGTTACTATCACACCTCCAGTGAACAGTATGTTAATATCTAACATAGGAAGTTAAAGCTTTGCATCTGCTCTAAAATCAAAGTTTGGTCATGTTAATGATCAACCCTCCAAAAGGTCCAACTTTAACTGTGAAATGTCAGAGGGATCAGTGCTAGAGCTAATCCCATTTACAATATATATGCTCCCAGTTGGTATCATTCTCAGACAGCATGGGATTAAATTACACTGCTATGCTGATAATACTAATCTATATTTATCCATAATACTGTAAATGCTAAAGAAACTAAAACACTACACGAAAGTCATCAGTGGTGCATTGGGTAGCACTGCTGCCTTGCAGCAAGAAGGTTCTGGGTTTGATTCCCGGACAGGGGTCTTTCTGCATGTTCTCCCTTAGTATCTGTGAGTTCTCTCTGGGTACTCCGGCTTCCTCCCGCAGTCCAAAAACATGACTGATAGGTTAATTGGCTTGTCTAAATTCTCCTTAGGTGTGAGTGTGTGTGAATTTTCGTTTGTCTCTGTATTGCCCTGCAATGGACTGGCAACCTGTCGCCGATAGACAGCTGGAGACCAGCAACCCTTATTACCCCAGCAGGGATAAAGCATGATGGAAAATGGATGGATAGCTGTTTAACATGCTTTTGCTGAATTGCAACAATCAGAATTGCTTGTGCTAAAGCAGAGACCTCAAAAACCTGCAGGACAGCAACCCTCGAGGGTCGATTTTGGGCAATAGCTGGAGAACTGTTGAACAACAAGCTGAGCATGACTGCATTGTTTATTAGGAAGGAAGAAACAAGAATATTTAATTTAAACTCTCTCTGTATTGGACTAAACTGACCATATATTTCTCCGTTTAAACTAGATGTCCTTCAGTAAAGAGAACATTTGTTGTGAATTGATGGTAACCTAATAACCTGAATGATATAATCTTTGTATCTAATTTTATTCCTCTCCCCCCATCCAGGTCAGCTCACCTCAGTGACAATAGGAATGCCCAAGTGGGCCATGTTGGAAATGATGTCACTGTCCTCAGGTGGGATATTAGCGTGTTGAAGGAGCTTGCACAGGTTCTCCTCTGTCACACCTGCCACACAGATTCAGAATGTGTATAAAAGCATCCATACACACATTAAAATAATGAAATTTCAAATTAAAATCAAACAAGTAAAATAAATAACAAAAAGGAAAAAAGGACAATATGTTCAGTTTTGGACCAAAACACAGAAAGACAGTCTTAAACTAAACTATAGATAGAATATTAGAGATCAGTGAGAAACATTGTTTCCAAACTCATGAGCAGACATTGGAGTCTGACCATTCTTCATGAATATGTAGAGCAGGATGATGCGGATCTTGTCAGACACACTGACGTTGGCATCCAGTAGGATGGGAACGATGAGTCTCATGGGATCCTTGATCTTCTCACCCTCTGCATCAGTCCCCATCGCCAAATCCTGCAAACAAGTGAATAACAACAGGGTTTAAAGGAAACATAAAGTTCCTCTTCCCCAGTGTGGAATTGCATCACTGAACTTTTGTTTCCCCAAACCACAGGTACTAAAGTATGTCCTTACGTGACCCTGGAAGATGCAGTGAAAACTAGAGCTCAAAGAATGGGCCCCTAAGCCTGGCCTTTGGTTTATGTGTGAGCGAGTGTGTTATACCTGCTCTACACGGCAGAGTTTGTCCACGGTGCCCTGGTAACGGTTCATGCAGTCCTCTGCAAGGTGGAGATGAGTGGAGTACTGAAGCCAGAAAGGAAAAAAACTCTGTTAGCAAGTTTAGTGCTAATAGCCACTACCAGGTAATCGCATAAAGCTACATGATCAGACTATTTTTCCTCAGTAGCAGCAGCTCAAGGTTAAACCTTTTTTCATGGATTGTTTGTTAGATGTCATGATCTTGGCACTTATGACTGGCTTGGTTGCTCATTGCATTCACCTGTCTAACTCTGCCCGGTTTCAAATCACTGCTCATTTGATCCACCTGCTCCTGCCTCTATTTAAGGTGCTTGCATCCAGTTATCAGGGCGAGAATATCTCTATCTCTCAAGGGTTTTTAGCATACCTTAGTGTTTCTGATTTACTGATCCTGACCTGTTCTGCCTCTCAACCACTGAGCCTGCCTGTTCCCATCTGAACAGTTTGCCTGAACTTGCTTTGGATTCCGGACATCTTCTTCGGATGCCCCCTGGACGCCTCCCTCGGGAGGTGTTCCAGGCACGTCCCACTGGGAGGAGGCCCAGGGGATGACCCAGGACACACTGGAGAGACTATGTCTCTCGGCTGGCCTGGGAGCACCTAGGGCTTCCCCCAACAGAGCTTGGGGAGGTGTCAGCTTGGGAGGGAAGTCTGGGAGTCTCTGCTTAGTCTACTGCCCCCGCAACCCGGTTCCGGATAAAGCGGGAGACGACGACGAGTATGAGTGCTTTGGATTCCTGGCCCTCTTAGCCTGCCAGTTCCTGTTTTGATCTGTTTGCCTGACCCGGCTTCGGATTCCTGCTTGTTCTCCGTTCTCTGAACTGCAGCATCTGGGAAACTCTGGGTGGCGCCCGCCGCATGTTGTTGGCAGCCCACTGGCTGGATCCTACCTTGTTCTCAGGACATGGGCTGAACTTTAACCAGTTTTCCCATAATAGAAGCCCTAGCCGCTGCTACTCAGATCATCCGTTTTTAAATTATCACTTTTGAATTATGCCACTGTCCGTCTTGGCTGTTCTGTTCTGAGTTTTGACATTATTAGAACAGCTATACAATGAACATTCTCCATCACTTCAAAGGAACTGTAGCCAGTATTTCAGATTGATTTAACTCAGCCTCATTTTAGGCTTTCAAGCATGAATGACCAAGTTAAAGCAGCATATTACAAACCTTTTTTTTTTTTTTCTTTTAACGAATTTGGTACCAATATAAGTCTTAAAAGTCAGGTCATATCATTTGAAGTGGTGCTGTAGGAGATACTTAACCTACTTTGGACTTGGCCTACCTTGCTGAGCTCCTTCTGATATTGAGGCATCTTCTTCAGCATCTGAGAAAGCTCCTTCATGGTCGTCTGAAAGAACATGGGTTAGATACCCAGTGAGACAACATCTAGAGAAAATAAACAACCTTAATGTTCATGATATTCTTTGACTAACTAAATCACAAATCAATTTCTTTTGCAGGTGAAGTATAAATTAAGCCTAAGGATGCTATCTCCATGATACTATGCAAATGTTGACATTGTCATGTAAACATGTTTAATTTAATATTCATCCTAAGCCATTTTAGTGCTGCTCTCTATGGGTTAGGAATATTCTGCTCTTGCAGAATTAGAAGCATGACTTCTACCTTTTCTCCTGTGTTCATCTTTTTGCTGGCGGAGAATTCCTTCAGAGAGCGAGTTACAGCCCTGTTTAGAGTCACACAGTTAGGGGAAAAGACAGCAGAAAGTCTTCTCTGACTAGCACGCTTACTCCTCTCCTTACTCACGTTGACACCTCAGCGATGTGTTTGTGTCTCAGGGTCAGCCACAGGTCATCGTCCTCATCCAGAACCACCTCCTTCATTCTGGTCTCTCCCATACCACTGGTCTCATATCTGAGGGACGTGCAGTGACAGGTTTAGAGTGGCCTTATGTGCTCCACAATTATTGATCAGCTTCAGTAATTGCTTCGTCTTTCAATTTAAACATTAAAGTGCGCACACCCTATGCTCTGAAATCCATTGTTTTCAGTGGCAAGGGCACAAACGTGTTGTGCCGAGCAAAGCACAACTAAAGAGAAGTTCTTCGCACGCAAGAGTTAGGGTTCAAATATACTGAATTTTGACCAATTAGCAAGGACAGCGCTCTACATCCTGTCTGAAGGCCCATTTCTAGTCTCAATGTATATCAGTATACCTTTTTCATACACAGTGGATAATTTAAAGATCACAGCACCTGAGATAGTAAATAGTAAATAAATATCAGCCAACATATAGACAAAACAGCTGTTAGTCAAACTAAACTGCTGTTTCTCCACACAAACAACATTTTAACCAGTCTGTTTGGATATTCTGATTGAAATAATTCTGCAACAATATCAAGTGTGGTGAATTAGAGCTATATAATTACACTGAACCATACTAAGTTAGCATCTATACCTGTAGACATCATTTTCAATGCCCAGCAGGTCATAGGCCATGGCCTGCAGTGTGAGTTCATGCAGGAGAGGGGAGACAGGATCAAATCCACGATCCAGGATCACTAGCTGAGTGCGGCACTTGTCCGGACCCTGGAAGCATCAGAGCAGAAACATTAAAAAAAATTTTTTATCCTAAATCAGAGTTAGATAGTGAATGGAGATCTTTGTGACTCGCTCTGAAATATAGCTGATGCAGATTCTGAATTATTTCTGATCTAGCCAAGATACTAAATTTTAGCTGATGTCTGTATTCAAAACACATTCATGCAAATATTGATAGTTAATCAGTTTATTTCAAAACAGAAGCAACATTTCTCTTATTTCTCTCTCTCAACAAAAACTGTCATATGTGGTTGCACTGTATATACCGTATGTATCCAATGCACCTTTTTCTTCCTTTGGCACATTCTTCTTCTTTGACTATTTGAGCTGATGTAACAAGGACATTTCTCCAGTGTGAGATCAATAAAGTCAATCAATTAATCAATCAATTAGAAACTTAAGAGACAAAGACATTCACAAAATTGGTGGTGTGTCATTTATATCATCTTATTGATGTTTTGCCCAATATAAATGCATGTATTACCTAGCTAGCTTTGATATAAGTGTCTTCAAGGCCATTGTTGATATTGAAGTCTTGAGTCTTTGAGGCTAGGACCAATCGACTTGTGCAGTGAACTCAACTGGGGCTCAAGGGGCTTCTATTAAGAGAGGAACTCTTAAGATATGACCTATAGAGGGCTTCTGGAATACCTGACGTCTGCCGAGACATTGGCTGGACCCCCAAAGACTTGAGTTGAGACATAAGCTAGATTCACTATTAATGACTAAAAATGTCAAGAGTTTTACAGACCAAAAACAAGCTGGACCCAGGCAGAGGCAGTGGCCAGATCTTTGATAACAGAGACTGAAGCATCAACTGAAGCCTCAGTGGAGGTTGAAGCTAAGACGTCAGCAGGACCCTCTGAGACAGAGGAGAGCAGCAGCTAGTTGAGCTGCAGTTAACTTCTAACACTGGTGCCTCGTAGTCCTTCTAGTCCTTCAAACTCGTTCATCATTCTTATGGAGGAGGATGAAGAGGTTCCAGCTCATGCAGCAGTTTTCATTTCTCTGCTATCCCCCTTATTTAGTTTCCAAATCAGTCAGTCAAAGCAAAGGATTTTGGAGAAGGCATGTATGATGATGGAGTAGGTGATGCAGCTTTGGACCTGGGAGACTATATTGTGGCTAAAGAGGGCAGGGAATCCTGGAAGTCAAACTGGATAAAAAAGGAAACTGTCTAAGGGTTCCAATTCTAAGGGAGTAAACAGTCGGTAGGAGATGATTCTAGTTTAGACAGGAGCTGAAGATGTGGCATGGGCTTCAAAGCTGCGGCTGACCAGGACATGGGACCCTTTACATAATGGCCTAGGACACGGTGAGAGGAAATTAGGTCAAAAAGGCAGTCAGACTAGTGCAGGGTGGAGCTCCAGCTGTGCCATGGAAGTCAAAACATTAGTAAAGGAGACCTGGGTTTGCTGTCACACCTGCAGCATGCTGGAGATGTGGAAAGGAGCAGGGCCTCTGGTCAAAGGTCATGTTTCATTTAAAGAAATCTGCAACCTGGATCCAAGTAGTTCTTCTTCTATCTCCTCCACCAGCAAGATCTCCAGATTTCCCATCACTGTTACATTCAATAGCTGCCAGACGTACAAAACTTAAGAGATAACTTTACTAGGTTAGCAACTATATTTTATCACTTGTATTTGTAAAGAAATGCTCACTTGCATTGTGAAAAAAATCACAATACTTGGAATTTAAGATAATCATTCCTTTATGCACACTTAAAAAATGTTTGCTAAGTGTTGTAACTTTATTGTTTATTTACAGAATGCTGTTTGTGGATATCATTACAGACAAACGTTAAAGTTCATAAAAAGAAGGGAAAAAAACTGTATTTTGAACTGTAATTCAGAACATTTTAGAAGATTGGCACCTGATTTATGTAACAATATTAGAGACATTTAACGCTTGCTTTTTAAGTGCAATTGGTTTCCATGGTTTTAGTAAGTAAATCAGGTTTTAAGTCCGAGAAATATAAAAAAGAAACGCTGTGTCAGCCTAATTTTAACAAGATGGACTAATAGTGGGTGTAACAGTTTCACAGCACTGTTCCCTTGCAGCGAGAAGGTCCTAGGTTTGAATCCTGGACCAGGGTCTATGTGTGCCCCGCCTTCTGCCCATAGACTGCTGGAGACCCACTGCAACACTGAGGGAATAAGCGGCAGACGGCTGGATGTACTATATATTAATCTTTCCATTTAACCATTTAATAAATAAAAAAATGTATTCTTAATCTTGAATAAAACTAAGTAAGTTATAAATTGAATACTATTTGAATATTTAAGTTGTTTAAACTAATGTATAAGTGTACAAATAAAGCTTGAATGAGCACAAACTAAAAATACCTACTTCACTGTACTTATTTTTTCTGAGTACAACCAGTTTACATACTTTTTTAAAGTAATGATAACTATTTGGATTTTTCAGTGAACGTCTTCTTCATCTGCTGCCAGATTTTCCCTAATATTAGGACCTCCTTTACTTTGTATGAGTTGCAAAATCTTGTCTGCTGCAGGCTCTCTACAGTAGCTACGATCGTTAGGAACTAAAGAGAATAAAATTTTTTTAGGATGGTTGATTTTATTCTTTTATGAATAATTTCTCAAGGGCTTAAAAAACACCATTTTTTTATGAGGCCCTCTTAAACTGAAATTTAACATCTCAACACTACATCTTTCCAGTAGCACTTTATTATAGTTCAGTTTAGTGTATTTATGTTGAATTCTGATCCTGCATGGGGTCAAATCCATAGAGCCAGGTTAATGGCTGCTGAATGCACTAAGGATTCAGCCAACATGTATAAGCATCCGTCGATACAAGAAAAAATGGATAATATTAGCCAAAATGATCAACCAGCCCATGCGTTGGTCTATCTCTACTCATTACTTGTGAAGTGTCACCACAGCATACCTCTCCCATGGTTGGGTCATCAGCCTTGTATCCATCCAGTTTTTCTTGAAGCATCTGAGCGAGAACTGCACAGTCTTTGTACTCTCTGCCATGAAATAGAGACATTTTAATACCACATGTTCTCATTTGTCTGATTGTTTTTATAATGGGTGTGTGATGAATGCAGTTCAATAAACTGAGAGAGTAAACTGAGGATCAACATTGTCAGCTGGGCAAACATGGAGCCTCATAAAACTTCAGCAACATGTTGGAGTAGTTCCTGAGTGGGGTCCTAATATAGGTGCTTTTACTAGAACCGGGTTCTGAAGATGCTTTAAGGTTAATTTTGAGTAACAACTATTAAATAGAATTGATACTAAAGGCTTTTTCACTATTATTTTCAGTGGATGTAAATTGAAGCACAGATTATTATTAGTTTTTATTTCTAGAACCAAGACCAACCTTTTGGAGGGTTTCAGCTCTTTATGACTAAAACTGGAGGTAATGAAGATATGAAATAAATGTTCCACCTATTATTTTTTTTCTTTGGTTAAAAATCTGAAGATGAGAACTGGAATCCTGTTTAGCCTGAGTTAACATGGAAGAGATAAGCTGCCTTTCATCAGACAGTTAGGTCCACACTCAAAGAAACCTCCAGGTCAACAGCACTGCTCCTCAAGGGGATGGGTCAAAATGCAGAGTGAATTTCCCCATTGTGGGTCATTCATGGTCTTTTTACCTAACTACATAATGATTTCCTGTTATTTTACCCACAATTTGTTTTAAAAGTTAAGATTCTACCTTCAATGAGAGCTAAACTCCTAGTTTTCATCACAACACTGTGAGGAGTAGCCAAAGACAAGAAGCTCTTGTCTCACCCTCTGTATCGGACTCCAGGGTACTCCTTCAGTGTTGCACACAGGGTGGCTATCTGTTCAGCACAGCGCTCCAACATGTTGTTCTTCACATCAGCTTTGAAGGGGCTGTAGAAGTCCTGAAAGGCATCCGCTTTATCCAGGGAGAAGACCTGAGCAAAGACCAGAACACATGGTTATAGTGGCTGTAATGCCATGTGGACCAATCAGCACCGGACCTAATCAGAAAATGGGTGAGCAGATTGCAAGGATGGAAAGAAGGAATTGCACCAAAGCCCTACAAAAAAGATTTGGACTTGTTTATAGATGTTGGAGATCGACCTGTTTTCCAGTGAAGTCCTGTTTCTCTGACTGTGACTAACTGGATGTGCTCTCCTCATCCTCTGACATGGGAGCTGGCTCAGAGCTCGTCTGTGTTAGGTTTATTCAATGATGATTTTAAAATGTATGTGTGCTTATAAAACATTTGAGCAAGGGGATGCTCCACTCCTGTCTCATGATTCAGTCAGGAGACCATCCTGCCTTGTCATTCTGATGGAGCATTCTGTCTTTATGAACTGATCAATTGCTCTGTCAGAACAATACTCTGTTTGTAACCATGCGTCATGTTCTGTTAATAAAATGCTCTGCGGAGGAGGTCCAGTGAGAGACAGTGTGTTTGAGTCTGGGTTTCAACTGTCTCTCCTTTCTGCAGAAATTGTATCCATTGCTGTGTATTTCAGTTCTTCTTTTGCAAACCTACATTTATGAACCCGACAGTCTGCCTGGCTGTGTGTTTCCTGGACAGGGCCACCTTTTACAGTTACCTTTTCTATGTCTGCTTCTGTCTCCTTGAACCCCAGTCAGCCTCAGCAGATGGCCGCTCACACTAAGCCTGGTTCTGCTGGAGGTTTCTTCCTGTTAAAATGGAGTTTTTCCTCTCCACTGTCGCTACAAGCATGCTTAGTATGAGGGGATTGTCTTCGAGTCAATGAGTTGATGCAATTAACTTTAAATCAATTTGACTGAATGATCTGTTGAACTGTAAGATGCCTTGAGATGACATGTTGTGAATTGGTGCTATAGAAATAAACTGAATTGAACTGAATTGAATCTCAGGCATAAGCTGACAAAAAGAATTAAGACTTTCTGTTGACTTTTGTTCTATTAAAGTTTACCTCATGAACCAAAAGGGACCAGGACACCAATAAAGGTTCCAAACTGTCACTGCCATATTTTCTTTTTGATCTGATCAGTTATCACCCAATATGGACCCATCATTTAATGGCTCTTTTCTTTAAGTGCTAATAGCATGGTCCTTGCATTTTTTCTGTGTGTGTTCTTTTAAAACTATGTTTCATTTCACTTTATGACACTTCTATTTTAATTCTTTTTCCCCAAAGATGAGTTGAGATCGGCAGCAGGAGGATTTAAACAGCACAGAAAACACAGGCTTCATTTGAGATCACCAGAACCTGGCTTGCTGCATTTAAACCCACAAGGCTTGTTTAGTATTCAGTTTATTTGATAACCAACATATTTTTGAAAATTTCCCTGAAGTGCAAAAAGAAAAAGGAATTCAGACACACTGTTTTCAGATTTAACCCAGAGCGTCCTCTTTAGAAGACTATTCAACCATCACCTAATGACAATTCCCTGGCTTTAACGAGTGCTCTCATTGGTTGCGTAGTATGATTGCTGCTCTGTAAAGCCAAAAAGATAAAAGGATTAGAGCGAAGAGGTGGGGGGAATCCTCCCTGGATTAAACTACAGTAAAGAGAAACCGATCCAACAGAAAGCTCCCTGTCTCCTTCAACAACCTCAGTGATCCACTGGATCAGAGGAAATTAGTCCAGAAATTAAGTTCTGATTAAAAAGCTGGAATGAAGCTGGTAGAAACATGCAGCATCTGATAACATTCAAGCTGCTCATCTTTGCGCTGATCTGATTTAACAGAATTTCACTGGCTGCTACAAACCTTGTGCTGCAAATGTTGAACAAGGTTGACAAAAAATGGAGCGTAGGCGGGAGTTTAAGTAAATAAACTGATTACTTACCCTCATCTGCTACCCAAAGCACAGGCAGTGTTTGGGCTATGTCTGAATTCTATTCAGATGACCCCGATTCAACCCACCTCCATCCCCTCCTCCACCGTCGAAGCTAAAGCTTCATCAGTGTCATTCCTCTTGGACTCTTACTGCGTTCCCTGTCTCATCTTAACCAGTCCGGCAGAAGACCGCCATGTTGAGCCTCGTTTTGCTAGAGGTTTCTTCCCTATGGAGAGTTTTCTGTCTCCACTGTCGCTTCATGCTTGCTCATCATGGACAGGTTCTCTCAACCTGTGTTATCCAAGCTGGACTTCCATCTTCCAGGTCCCTGAGTGAAGCTCTAGTATCAGCTCATGCATGCCACTGGATCTCCCCATAAAGCTCAGCAGACCGTCTCGCTAACCAGCAATCTACAGACCGACCAACATCATATCCATGCCACCACCAGTTTCAGGCCTGGGGTGAAACATCCCTGTTCTTTACTCCTGCCCATGCATATCAAACAAAATTAAGCGCTAATGTTTCCTGCCAAGGTTTGAGAGCCATAGACTAAAGTAATTTTATCAATAAAATTCTTCTAATTGTCTTTTTCTTTCCCAGTGAGTTTGTAAAAGCTGAGTGTATTCCTTCTGCATCTGCAGCCTTCTGAAGCTCTCTGTGAAATCTAAACATGTATTTGATTTGTCTTAGATTTCTGGTTTAGCTGAAATTATGTTCTTCCTCCTTCAGCCACACTTACTGTAAATTCCAATAACTTAGTTATGCACCTTGAGCTGTCTCTATTTCTGTCTTTCTACACAGGTCCTATTGTACTTTCATAAAACTCGGTATAATACTTTGTTAGCAGAGGATCTTTAGACACTGTTGTAAAACTGTGGTTCTGTTTTGTTTTTTTGTCTCAATTACACAGCAGGTTAATAACATCTGTTTTGAATGAATGTCTTCATAAGTAATAACCCCCCAAACAACCAGACGTCATTTAGACCTTGGTTTTTAGGCTAAATCTGGTCGGTCCATCATAGTCTTGATTTAGTCCAGAAATACTTCTTTAAATTGGGCTGTGTTTGGTCGGTCTTATTTTTCCCACTTTAGTCCAAAAAAAGACGAGGAAAAATCATTGACAGCTTTTTAATGTCTTTTCAGTCCAATTTTGCTCAGTGGGAAAGATTTATTTCCTGCAAAAATAATTAATCATTTCATCCACTCTATAAGGCAATGAGTAAAAATGCAATAATCATAAATAAATAAATTACCATTTGCTTTAAAACTTGTACAGCATTAAAAAGTTCCAAAGAAGAAAATTACAGGAAAATTTAGAGAAGATATAGGAAGCAGCTCATTATCATCTTCACTGCTGAAATAATACTTCAACAACTTCCACAAGTCCCAGTTGAGTTGAAAAGGAGGCACCAAGCATGCAGAGCAGGAACAAGAAGAGAGAGGAGGAGGAACTTCAAGCCAGCTCTTCCATCAGTCATTTTGGACAATATTTGATCTTTAGTAAACATGTTAGAAGATACAAGCTCTTGTAAGGTCCCAACCAAAGGCACCCGTTATTTGTTCTAGGTTTTGTCTCTCTCTTCTTATTTTCCTCTCTATGTTTTGTACTCAGCTGACTTTTCATGCTGTCTCTAAAGGAATGAAAGATTTTTTCCAAGCACTAAGCTGTGTCCCTCTCTTCTTGTCCCTTTTCTTCTTGTTTTCCTCTCTATGTTTTGTACTCAGCTGACTTTTCATGCTGGCTCTAAAGGAATGAAAGAT
>NW_015151681.1:152084-166359 GCF_000732505.1 Cyprinodon variegatus
ATCTCCAACATCTATAAACAAAGGTGTTGATGGCAGCAGCACAGCTGATATTTCTCTCCAGGATGGAGTCACAGCTAAACAGGAACAGACGAAGTTTTTTAAGTGAATTGAATTTATTTTAATATCTTACCCAGCGAAGAAATATTGTCACTAATAAAATATTAAAAGCACGATAAATGTTCTGTCAACATGCAGTATGAAGCCAAACAGCCCTGTCTGTCACTAACTATGCTGTAGAAGATTTTCCCTCTTATCCCAGGGTGGGGGTGGGTTATCTTACCTGGGACTCATAGGGCAGGAAGGCTAAGTGGATCTCAGTCAAGGCCTTCATGGCTTTGGAGGCGCGAGATTTGGTCAGCAGTCCAAACAGGGAGTCTGGGATTGCTGCAAAGAACCATTTATCAACCAGTTATTCAGAGAAAGCAAGCTTATTTTAACTGCTAATTTATTCTATTCTACTGTATTTAAGGAAGTTATAGTTGGGCTGAAATACTTTGCATGAGAATGAATGCAAATAAATATGACATAGAGTAAATAATTCCATAATTTCTGCTTAAAACTGTGACTGTCTTAAAGTTGGGGAGGATTATGGATTAATTAGAAAGAAATCCACCAAAGTATAACAGACTGGATCATCTCGTATGGTCAGATAATTCTGAGGGCCTCCCATCCCTACATGGGTTTGTATCTGGCAGATCTTTTAACAAAAGGGGCAAACAGATTTTTTCAGTAAACTGTAAACTGAAATAATCTGTTCACCCTTTAATTTTTGCAAATAAAGAATAAATATGACCAAATCCACAGGATTTGTTGTTGGTGGTGAGGGGAATAAGCACAGTTAAAGACCTGCAGGTACATTTACTTCTTCCCATGTTTTGGAGGGGAACAGATTATTTCAGTAAACTGAATCATCCATTCTCGCCTCTACTCCTCCCATATATTTGGGAAATAAAGAGCAACTGTTTCCAATTTCTCTAAAATTGATATGTGTGATATGTTATACTAGAAATGTCCTTAATCCAGTAATATTTCATATTTTACATTAGAAGGGGATTGACCAGAAATTCTAATTTGTGTGCCCTGCTATCAGCCAGTTTTCATCCTCTTATATCAGCAATAAAAAATAAAAAATACACTACGTGTTGGAAATCTGTTTGGTGACTGATGTTTATTTCTGTCAGGCTAAAGGGACAAAAGTTGGAGAAATACCGATTCTCTTGGCGTTTAAAAAAACAACACAAAACAGCTTAAGAAGACCTCGTTAATGTATTTATTTTACAAATTTGTAAAAAGAGCAACCGATTAAACTGTATGTTACAAATTTGACATGATTATATGAGCTGTTTTCACCGAAAAATGATCAGTAGCACCTTGAAAATGGTCAGATCCGCCTCTCTGGCTGCAATGCGCGGTCCCGACACAGGGGGAACAGATTTTCACAGGGAAACAGAATTTCGCACAAGACCAGCATCATTCAGTTTGCTTTTCAGAGACCTCAAGCTGATGTGTACACCATGTAAACATGACATCATGTCTACGATTACAGCGTTTGAGTGACCCTCATTAAAATAATGTATGCACTGCTGCAGCATATCTGGTTCTTCCGTCTGTTCTGTACCATTTAAAAACTCCAAGGACCGACCACAGTAAAACAAAACCGCGTTAAACTGCTCATATAAGTGCCGCAGAACGGGCAAAACGCAACTCGATTAGCTTCCATCTTGGGTCATCATGAACGCTCCGGTTATCACTTCCGGGTAAGCTTCGAGGACAGTCCCTCCCTTTCCGTCGCATTTTGTCAGTTGTAAAAGTGTTTTCTGAAAAGTAAATTTGTTTTATTATTTGTAAAAGTGTTTTGTTTGTTGAAAATTTGTTTTCTCAAATGTAAAGTTGTTTCAAGATTTGTAAAAGTGTTTCAGATTTTTCATTGTTGGTTTGCACTTTCGGCCACCGTACTTTCAGCTGTTGGTACCGGATGTTCTGACCTGAACAAAGCCTGGAGTGTTGGTGAAATTCACTCACTGTCAGTGAAGAAGACGTGGGCTGCTCGGTACCTCGGTGCCTGGGGGTCCCTGAAGTCTTCAATAAGACCCTCGACAGACTGAAGCAACAGAGAGAATGTGTTGGTGGGGGCCAAGGAAGACATTGGTGCAATGGGGGGTTACTTACAAACAAAGATTTCTGTTTATTCATCAATGGACCAGTTCTGCTTCACTGACCTCATCTGAAGGTGTGATCAGGTAGATGGCCTCCATGGTGGGCAGAGGCTCCCGCCTCTTGGTTATGTCTTCAACGACTGCAGAGCAGAGCAGGGATGCTTTTTACTCAGAACACGTTATCGTTCAAACGTTCGTTTAAACTGAATACAGATTGAACAGCTCAAATGAAATAAGAGGCAGTTAAAGGGAGTCAGATGGAGGTGGTCTCACTTACTGGTGATCCCCTCTGACATGATGTCAGTCATCTTACAGCAGGAGGAGACCATCCTCATGCTCAGCTTATCCACCACCAGCACCTACATGAAAGAGAAGGTCAGCTATTGGTCAGACTGAACAACAGCATCTACAAAAAATGTAGTAGGAAAAGTTCCACTACCTTCCATTTTCCTTTCTCTCTTGCCTTTTTGATCACATTGTTCATTATCTCTGGAAGGTTAAAGAGTTCAAAGGTCAAACAAGCAGCAGCAAATGAACATTAACCCATTAAGGCATCATTGGATGCATCATTTAAAAACACTTGGCCCACCAAAAGGTGAGCCTCTGGATGAGATGATAAAACTAGAAGAAATGGATCACAGCATTAGTTAGCATCTTTTGATTCCTAAAATATTAGACCCACATTTAGTGAATTCAACCCACCCTAACCCTACCATCCCCACATAGACCTTCGATCATTAATAATGCATTATATATTTTAATGGTTAAGTCAGTAAACTGAAACTGGAGATTAAATGAAAACCTAAAGATCTGCAGACGAGTCATAACGGGAGTACTATAACAGGACTACTGCAGGAATACAGCAAGACTACAACTGTTCTTCAGCAGAACTACAGCAGTATGACAGCAGTATTGCAACAGTAAGGACAACAGCAATACTTTAATAGAACTACAATAGGACTACTGCAGGAATACCGGAGACTACAGCCGGACTACAAAAGGAATTCAGCAGTACTGTAACATGACTACACCAGGCCTAGCAAGACTACAGGAGTTCAAAGATAGGTCTACTGCTTGTCTACAGAAGTATTACAACAGGACAAGAGCAGTATTACAGCAAGACTACAGCAGTTATTTAGCAGTACAACAACAAGAATAAAGCAGTACTAAGCTGAGCTATAACTGGATTACAACAGTTTTTCAACAGCACTACAGCAGTAATATATTAGTACTTTAAACTAACTTTTACCCAATTCAATTTAGTTTATTTCTATAGCGCCAATTCCCAACACATGTCATCTCAAGGCGCTTTCCAGTTCAACCAGATCATACAGTCACATTGATTTTCAAGTTTTCTATCTAAGGAAAACCAGTTGATTACATCGACTCATTGACTCCAATGCAATCCCTCACACTAAGCATGCTTGTAGCGACAGTGGAAAGTAAAAACTCCCTTTTAACAAGAAGAAACTTCCAGCAGAACCAGACTCAGTGTGAGCGGCCATCTGCTGAGGCCGACTGGGGTTCAAGGAGACAGAAGCAGAGATACAGAAAGAAGTAGAGATACAAAAGGCAACCCAGAGCTCAGAAGCTATTAATCTAGTTTTCAGAAACACATCCACTCACCTTCTCACACATCTAAGTTTTCATTTCTTACACAAGCAACCAGGAAAATATGGAGAAATATTGAAACAAGGAAATGGGGAAGAGGATCTGCTCTGGTTAATGTTTCTGACATAGAAAGCTATACTTGGTTTATCACCATGGTAACGTGCATCATCTGGAGGCATCAGGGTCCAGAAAATACAACACAGATTAAGCTTTTACATTTCTCTACCCTCACCAAGACAGCATAATTATTGCTTTAGGTGTCATCTAGAAGGACAAAGACATTCCAGCTGTCTGGCTCATGGATAGAAGAGGTTAACCTAAGGTCAAGATGCTTCAGGTGTCATCTGTTCTCTGCCTTCAGCTGTGGTTTGGACACAGCTCACTAAAGGAGAGACAAAGTGAGCCCAAACTCATCCTGTAAGCATCTGCAAGCGAACCAAGTTTGGTCAGGTCAAGAGGTCGTACTTAAGGATTGTGGGACATATAAAGTGTTTATTTCTATTTAATTTGTCCTTCTTTCACAACAAATGAGAAAAAAATGTGGAAACAAGCAGCCAAAGAGAAATAATCTAGAAGCAATTCAGGGGGATTAGTTTAGACCTCAGTCCGCAGGGTCAGAAGAAAAGTTCTGTCTCCTTCAATCTTTGGAGCGGTTCAGTAGGATAAAACGGCCAATGGGCTCAGATCTCAGCCCCTCAGAAACACCAGGAACCTGTTAGGGATGAAATGATGCTAAAGTCCTAAAAGTGGTCTAGTTCTGTCTCTAACCTTTACAATGGACTTTAAAGGATCCATGCTGCACCAGAGCAAGGTCACACAGAACTCTTCATTCATTAGAAGTTGAAGTTCTTTTCTGGTTCTTGGTGTTATTGGTGGTCAAGACAGGTCAAGAAGAACCAGAGGTTTGTTACAATTCCAACCCAGCGTACAAGTGGACCAAGGTGGACCAAGCCTTCTGTCTCCACCATGACTCATGGTGGTAGCATCATGGTATGGGAAACGTTGTCTTCAGCCGGGACAGATGGGATCTCAGTCCTATAGTCAAAGTTTGGGTTCTTCCCAGGTGTTCTGGTTCTTATGTTTTAAGTGATTCTTTGTTTATTTTTAGGTCTGTTTTTTCACAGTGTCTAGTTTTGGGTTATCTTTCTTAATCAGGTATTCTTCTGTGTCTTCTGCTGTTTTCAAACCTTTGTGTCACGAGTCACTTTCCCGTCGACCCATCTTGTCTGGTTCTGTCATTGCTGTTATCTGTAGCATTTTAAAGCTGGAGGCATAGAAGGATTTTCAGCCCTGCAGCTTTGCTGTCTTTGGATGCTGGTGTGGTTTGGACTTTAGTTTATTTTGTCACTGGTCGACATTGTTTACAAAATCTTGCTCTTTGGTCCAAATTAACAAACCACAGACCATGATAGAATACAAACTGAGCTAAATTCAGAACATTCTTGAGTAGAAGCTACCAATGAGTTGGGTGGAGTTTCATTTTCTAGGAGAACCAAAACACTCCTGAGAAGATGATAATTTGGGTCAGAGGATACTCATCTCTCAGAAATCCAGTTCCATCCAATCTGGCTGACATCAGTGAAGGTAGTTCTACCAAGTTCTGACCCAGGGGACTGGATTACAATGAACATTTCTCATTTTTCAGACACCAGTTGTTTATAAAATTGAAAACATTAAAGGGGTCATAGAATGGTTCTATAGGGTATCTGGTCCTTAAGGTCTCTGAATAGGGTGTGTAACATCGGTTGGGCTGAAAATGCCATAGTTGCTGTTCTACGAGCCCTAATGCAAGCCTGGTTAAAAGCCCTAGAATGAAACGACAGGTTTTCTTCCTTTTATGGTATGCTCATGCTCTGCTGATCCAAGACACATCATAGCAACAAGCACTCACTCACTTAAAACATTAAATTGTTGATATGGTAGGGTGACCAGACGTCCTCTTTTTCCCAGACATGTCCTACCTTTCAGACCTAAAAAAGAGGGAATTTCAAATTGCTCATGGATTATGGTTGACCACAGTGCAGCATGTAGTCAAAACACACCGGGCACTCGAACCGAGCCCTCCGGGTGAGGATGGGCGGCTCATGGCTCTCTGCTGAGGTCCGGTCCAGTCAGAGGCCCAGTAGGCTGGTCTGTATGTCAATTTCAAAGCTGGACAAAAGTACAGGCCAGAACCAAATAAGGCAACATCCCCGAGTTTACATCAACTTGGCGCTTCGTTTGGATTCGCCCGTTGTATGGTGGAAGTTTAGAATTGTGAGATTTGAAGAGAAAGGAGATCAATGGGGTTTGAACTTCTCTGTACGTCTGTTTCACCCACTGAACTATCATTCACCTATGACAATGGAAACTCGGTTAAAATCCAAATCCCAGTTGTAGATTTCTGAGTGCTGCAGGAGAGACAGCATGGTTCATCACAGCAATGGTGATCAGAAACCTGCTTGTGAATGGCTGATCGAACCATTTAGATCAGATATTTCATTCAGGGGTCAATATGGCCACATGTCCTTTCTCTACAGCAGCTGGGAGGCCAGAAGCAGTTCTAACTGTTGCAGCCTTCCACTCTAAGGTGGAAGGTCTTCCCCCAGTAGGAGACGACTGTCCAATCTTTGTCCAAGGGGGAGGGACAGACCCACTGCAATCACCCCACTAATCTGCTCCCAATCCTCTTACCGTTGCCTGACGCTATTTCTGTCCTGTTTCTGTGTCAGTGGCTGTGACGTCACATGTAAACAGCGGCATTATTCTAGCTCAGATACACACTGGTAGAAACGCTAGAAAGACGATTCTGGACAGTTATTCAAATGATATATTGGTAATGTCAAAGGTTTAAAGAATAATCCATGCTGAGATCATCCTTCATTTACATCATTTAGAATTTATTAATTTTTCAAACTGATTTATAATAAATAACGTTATCTAATATTTGAAGCTGCTCAATTTATCCACCCTGCTTCATGTTACGCACATAATTTCCGTAGATAATTGTGAATAAGAAAAGTATTTTTAGTGTTTGTAGAATAATGAGACTGAATGTGAAGAAACAAAAGTATTTCCTCCAAACCCTGTCCTTTCTGACCTCGTTTTAGTAACCTTCAAACTTGATTTAACTGAGTTCTCCTCTGCAAATGTTAAAATGTTTCATTTTAGTAAATATTTACTTATAAAATGTAAAGAATTTATACTCTTTTTTTTAATCTCCTCTGTATCACAGTACAACACTTCAGCCACTTAATGTATTCCCCTGGATTATTTCCTTTCTATCCTTCGCACTAGAAAACACAAACCCATTTGAAAAAGAAATCAATTATTCATAAGAAGATAAGAATAATCCTAGGTATCTTTTTAAGACAGTTGCCAAACTCACAAAGAGCCATAGTTCTGTTAAACCATCCAACTGTCTGTCAAATATAAGATCATTGGCCTAGCCCTCTATATAATTAGATCATCTCTGGAAGGTGAGGCATCATTGGAAGTAACTATAGAACCTGAACTGCAGTGTGTTTGGACTGTTTTGATCCAGCTGAACTTTCAGAGTTAAATTATTGGTTTAATTTGAGCCTAGATCTGGTTCCTTTCGAGTCATTTCAATATATATTCCCTCCAATTTTAGATTTGATTAATCTTTTCCTAATGCAGGGACACAGAGCACAGCTTTTTAAGGTAGTTGAGGTAGCCGCTCACACTGAGCCTGGATCTGCTGGAGGTTTCTTTCTGTTAGGGAGTTTTTCCTCCCCTCCGTCACTCCATGCATGCTTTGTGTCAGGAATTGCTGTAAAGTCAATGGCACAATGCAATTGAATGGCTATCGTCCCAACAACCTAATGCAAGAGTAATGGTTCCAGCAAAGTCAGCAGGTTTTCCTGAGATAGAAAACATTCAATCAACCCGTCTAGATGATTAGAATTGCTTCTGTAAAGTACGGATGTCCTCATCTGATATTGAAAATTAGCCAGAATATTGTATAAGAATATCTATTAAACTGCATCAAAATCTAGGATATGAACAAGCTAATAGAAACACTTCACTTCTGTCATTAGTAATTTGCACTACCAGCGTGTGGAACTTTTATAATCCTTTTTAATAGGACATGACTCAATGATCTACTGTATTTGCACCATATTTAGTTTGCAATGCACAAAACTTTTTCATATTAATGCCATTTTGCACCATTGATTAGATTGTTTTCTTTTTTTCTTACATTGTTACATTAGGATCACTGCTGCACTTTATATTGGTAAAGTTTATCTTACTCCAACGGCATCATCATGACATTGTTGTAAGCTGTATGCAATGAAATTAATTTTGTATACACTCTGTGCATACAAAATGACAATAAAGTTTTTCTAAGTTTAAGTAATAAATAAGTTGTAATATTGTTTTGAAGTATCAGTCTTACCTGAATGAAAGATTCTGGCTACTTTGGAAACCTTAAGGTTCTTTTGAAAAAGCAAATCAACCTCTCAATGAACACATCAAGAGTTTATGTCAAGGTGAGACGTCCTGTTTGTAGTCAAGTTTATTTTCAGGGATTTACCATATTTACCAGTATTTGCAGATTTTTTATTTTTGTCAGACTGATGCAAACATTTTCACGAAGTAAACCAGACCTATGATCCATCAGTTAGTATTAGAGTCATTTTTATTTTATTTTTTTACCAAAAACAGTTTAAAAATGTTTGGATGAAAAATTATAACATCCATCTGTGCAACAATCTGTTCAAGTCCAACTATGGGGGAACTCTTGCCCCCCCTGGTGCTCAGAGGACATAAATGTCTGATGAGCACAGTGTCATGAAATGAACCCAGCAGACCCAAATAGGCCCAGGCTGCTTTCTTTGAGGACAGTAAAACCTGCAAGCTTCCTGACAGCCTTCTGCAGAAATCAGGTACCGGTTCTGCTTATCAGCTTCTCCAGATGAAAACATGTAAAATTATTCGCCCTGCAGAAAAAGGTGATGGGACCCGGGCTGGCAGATGGGAGTGCCAGAATCTGTTTCAGAGGAACCCCAGTAAGAGATCCTCAGAGCCCTCTCACAAATATTCAACCAGTGGTACCACAATATCAGAACTAGAACCAACGGACTGCTTTACAGCATTCTGCCACTGGGTTGAAAAGGCTGGAGGATAAGAACCTTTACTGGATCACTCCTAGCTTTTTTATTGTAGCTTTTATTTGATTTAATTTCTTCCTTATTTACCTATTTATCTACATCTTTTCTGACAGAAACATCTTCTGGATAATTAAAAATCGAAACTTTACATCATTCTGTCTCCATTTTCCCATTGTGCAGAATCTATTAGTTCAATCTCTAACGTTCTGCTCTCTCTGCTTTTTCTCTTAGTAGCTTCACCTGGTCTGTTCCTGTTTGGCTGCGACTCCATCCTGGAGAGAAATATCAGCTGTGCTGCTGCCATCAACACCTTTGTTTATAGATGTTCGAGCTCAGCCTATTTTTCAGTGTAGTCCAGTGTAGCAGATGGCCGCTCACACTGAGCCTGGTTCTGCTGGAGGTTTCTTCCTGTTAAAAGGGACTTTTTCCTCTCCACTGTCGCTACAAGCATGCTTAGTGTGAGGGATTGCCTTCCAGTCAATGAGTCGATGCAATCAAATGGTTTTCCTTAGATAGAAAACTTTTAATCAATTTGACTGGATGATTTGGTTGAACTGTAAAGTGCCGTGAGATGACATATGTTGTGAATTGACGCTATAGAAATAAACTGAATTTAATTTTATTTAATTGTTTCATGCTACTCAGGATAACTTAAATGAATCATTTGAAACCAAAAGTTTGCTTTCATCTGGGAGTTAAACCTGCTGCTATCAGCTGATGTCTCATCATCCTGACCACAAAGTCCTGACCATTTGTCAAAACATATTTTTAAAACATTTTTAAAAGAATGAGCACAAATCTGTGTGCAAAATGAGACAGAAGGACTTTTTAAATCTGCTTTCGCGTTTGGTAGAATCTGTTCTCCTCTCCCTCTGTCAAGCAGTTAATCCCACAGACACAGATTAGAGACCCGGGATTTACACCGTCCAAGGTCTCCATGTTTTATTCTCAGAATAAACAGCAAAATAAAAGCTTCAGAAAGGCTGTGGTCCAATAAAACACAGATAAACTGGTTAGAATTGGCCGGATGGTGTCAGAGTCAACAGTTTAGGACAATTCCAGAGCAGAAATCTGCCAATAGATGACAAATTATCAACAATAATCCCAATAATCCACACTTCTGGACTATATGCAGGCGCGCCTCACACACTGAGCAGAACCATCTACTGAACTTTGCTCCGAAGAATTTCACACATTTCTCTTCTTCAGTCACAGTAACCTTCTCCTAAAATGAAAATAGATAAAAACTGTCCTTACTTTCCCCAGCGATGGCTTTCAGTCCCAGCGGAGCCATGGTGCGTCCTTTACGCAGTGCGCGCGCCTCGGACTGCGCTGCGCTTATGCGGACCCACAGGCTTCCGGTCCAAAATAAAAGCCTGTTATTCTATCTGTCTGGACACATTTATTAGAAAACTAAAGGATCGACGCTTCTGATGGTTTCTGTCATCGACACACCTGGAACTGTTTGATCTGTTAAAGTGGAAACAGACTGACTTCACTGCCTTCAGGTTCCTCTTCTAATACTAAAGGAAGTTCTAATGAGGATGTACGCTGGAACAGACACGGTTTTTTTTCCTTAAAAAACGGTGTTTAACAAATAATTTAAAAATAATAAGGTGATTCAGCTTAGATAGGATCCCAGTTTTCATCTGCTATTTTTTTTCCAAAACAAATTAAGAAAAATACTCTAATTTATAAAGCTGAATTTATCAGTTGTTCTTGAGTTATAATTGTGATTTTATAGAAAAAGGTTATTTTAACTTAAATTAAGTCAAAAATATGTAACATTCCTAAATTCTGATTGTATATTGACCTAAAAAGACATTGAATTTTATTTAAACCTAATTGAATAGAAATGTCACTTCATGCAGCTACTTATAATGTATTTGAATCCCTTGCCCTGTTTTTTATTTCATGCTTTTCTGTTCCCTCATGAGAACACACTGGTCCCCTTCTGGCCCCCTGGTATGATTTGGTCTAGAACCGCCACTGGGCTTCAGGGACCATGTCACATCAGGTCTCCTCATCTCCAGTGCATTAACTGTTAAATCTCCGGATCACTCTGGAGGAAGATGGAGGTTCAAAGAACCAAAACCTGCATCTTCCATCCTAAACCTGGAGGTGTTTAATTTGATGACAAACTAACTTCATTTAGAATCAGAAACGAAAGAAATAAAACAGCATCAACAACATCATCATCATGGCAAAATGAACCATAACAATGATAAAACATTTTGGGCTAGAGTGGTAGTAATATTTATTTAGTTATTTTTACTTGAGTAGGTTTAGTGAAAAAATAATAATTTTTTCACTAAAAAATAATTTCACTTCGCATAAAAATGTTGATTTAATGCGACTCTTAAATTCTTCCAACCTCTGATATTCCCAGGGGTGTTCAATAACAAAGTACAAATACTTCATTACTTAAGTAGAAATTTTGGCTATGTATAATTTACTGGAATAATTATTTTTTAGACAATTTTTTACTTCTACTCCTTAATTTTTTTTTTTTGCAATTATCTATACTTTCTGCTTCTTACATTTAAAAAAATAAGCTCATTAGTTTTGTTTAATTTAAGCTTATTTTCATTATGGCCTTTTGGTGTTTAAAAAAAATAATACAGTAAAATAAAACTCATCAGAATTTGTTTCATCCAAACAATTTTTCTTGTGGTTGGACTCGGAGCTGCATAAACTTGTTATTCACTACATATCAAAATAACTATTATTTCCAGATGATTCAAACTTAAATTTGACACTATTACCATTAGTTATAAAACTAAGAAAATGAGGTATAAGGAAGTTATCATCCAGAATTGTAGAAAAATGTTCCCCTAACAGAGCAGTGCAGTAAAGCTTCTGTCCTTAACATGTTTTAAAAATGGTACTTTAACACTTTTACTTGAGTAAAAAGCTTAGGTGATCCTCTAACTTCTACAAAAGTGTTTTTAGACAGGATTTATACTTCTACTTGAGTAATAAATATTAATACATTTGAAACATCTGGATATTGGGACCTAATGGATTAAATGCATCTGGAAACCCATGGTTTAAAAACTAACATAGAACATTTAGTGTCCACCAGATGGCAGCAGAGAGCCAGTAAACAACATCTACCTTCTTATGGAGAACATCTAACTAGTTAGTGACCTTTCTTCATATATGCTGAGGATCTTTGACCACCTTTATGATTTTAGATTAGGAGCAAACTGCAGTAGTTCTCTGCAGAATGAAGCAGCAGCTACAGCCTGATCAATGACATCAAGGATTGAGGCTGAAGAACTGAGCTCCATTGGTTGTTCTCCCAAGAGGCTGCTGCTGAAAAACAGTGAAACATTTGCTTGCTATTACAGGAGTCTACGCTGTGCGTGATGACAGACTGCAGCTTTAATGGTCCTCCTAAAGCTTTCCAGATGTCTACCATAAATAATGTGGATAAGCCAAACAGCCAATAGGAAGAAAGACAAACTGCTTTTCATTTCTGGGATCAGAAACATTTGCAACATCTTTTTTCTCAGCTTGTTTCAGAGATTTTGATCACATCACTTCTTTAGTCTGATTGATTTATTCCCCATCTGTGCTTATAGCCTCTCTCTACAGGAGCTCTTCATCTGACAGCAGCACTGTTTACCTGATCAAAAGCAAAGGCGATTGGCTTCACTAGAGCAGAGCTTTGATTCTTTGAGCCGATCGGTTGTTATAAAATCTGCAGCAATGAGAATTTTTTTGTTCCTGTTCACCAATAAAGGCGGAAGTTTGTTCTAGAAGATTTCCAGAACTTTGCTTTCCAGAACTTCGCTCCTACCAACAGTAGACTACACGTCTGCTTATCATGTTGTGTAGCTATGACCTGATTAAAAGAAACACACAGTGTTTAAATGACTTTATTTACATATAAGGGATTTGTTACATACTTCATTAAAAAGATTCAGCACCCCCACCTTGACCCCCGAATGGATGGAGCTCTGCCAAGCTGCACATCTCCCACAGTAAAAAGTGTGAAACATTGTTCATATATTAAGACAGAGATGGATCTATTTCATTTATTGGGATAAATCAATGTTTGTCTATTTGATTACAGAAAATTAGAAAATAAAAATTCAGAATGGATCCTATAGGCTAGAAGCTGACTGTCTGCAAACTGCATCCAAGCAGGTTCAGGGAGGCCAAGTTGGAGGACAAAATCTCTGGACCAGATGCGGTTCTAGACAGGGGCCCCTGTAGAACTAGTCCTGATCCCTTTTATGGCCCCTGTACTGAAAACACACACAAAAAAATTAACCCAATTAGCCGATGCAATTATATATATATAAAAAATTACTTTTTTAGATCTGTTTTTGCAGTATAACTAAATATATTTCCAATGATCACAGGCCTGGACAATTTACTTTAACTATTATGATCACAGTTTTTAACCGTTAGATCAAGTGCGCAACCTGGGTTTTATGGTTCACTTATACTAAACATGTATGTGTGTGTTTGGTCTTGTTTTACCTACAATGTGAGGGAAGTATTTTGTAAAATATCCTATATGCAAGGACTTACAGGTACATATGGGGACATTCAGCTGGTCCCTATTGGGTAAAGTTTTGTTCTTTGAGTTGGGGTTAGGTTTAGGACTAAGGTGTGAATTCAGTTTAGGTTAAGATTAGGAACATCTTGGTAATAGTTAGGGTTAGGGTAAGGGTCTGGGTTAGGCCTTATAAAATGAATGCAAGTCAATGAAATGTCCCCATATGTCATAAAAAACACAGCTGTGTGTGTGTGTGTGTGTCTTTGTGTTTTTTTTTTTCTTTTTCAGTTTTATGCACCCCCAAAAAACAGCGGCCTCATCATGGCCCCCCTGATATATTTCATCTAGAACCACCACTGCTCTGGACCTTAAAGCACAGAGCCTTAAAGAGTGAATATAGTTTGTAATGATCTTTGAAATAAATAACAGAGTTTACTGTAAACTATTCCTAATGGCTGATTTATTATTTTATTAAATGAAATTAAATGTTTAAATGAGTTCTCTGCAGCTCTGTTTTCCTACAGCACCTGAACGTAGCGGGAGGGAGGGGAGGGGAGGGTGGGGGAGTCTCCTCCTACTTCAGCAGAGGGTGTGTCCCTTGAAGGAGAAAACTCCAGTGGTTTGTTAGTCAGCCTGAAGTTTTTTTCCTCCTTTCTTTCCGTGGATCTGGATCCACTGCTGTCAGCTGCGTGGGTTGTGGTGGAGAGGAGGCCACAGAGTGTTTTTGAAGACCTTCCGTGGAGACCTGAGTGGGCCTGACTGTCTTCTATCATGGGGGACGTTGTTTCCAGTCACCTGGATGAAGCCAAGCGGGAGATAATCTCAGGTGAGGAGCTTCTCAGACTCTGGCGTTTCTGTGCGTGTTCGCTTTGACGCTTCCT
>NW_015151681.1:167201-168748 GCF_000732505.1 Cyprinodon variegatus
AGGTTCTGCTCCTCAGGTTCTGCTCTTTAGGTTCTGCTCCCCAGGTTCTGCCTTTAGGTTCTGCTCCTCAGGTTCTGCTCCTCAGGTTCTGCTCTTTAGGTTCTGCTCCCCAGGTTCTGCCTTTAGGTTCTGCTCCCCAGGTTTTGCCCCCCTGGTTCTGCCCCCCTGGTTCTTTAGGTTCTGCTCCCCAGGTTCGGTTCAGAGATCCATTTTTCTGCATAGGGAGCTTCATGTTTTAAAGGTTCGGTTCTTATTGAGACTTGGTGTAATTGCTGGTAGAACAGACAGAAGGTTGGAGCAAATGTCCTCAGATCCAAATCAGAACCAGTCCTGGTTCGGTCCGTCCAATCATGAACACAGCAGTGGCATTTGCTTGAGAAATCAGCCCTCATGCTTGTGTGTGTGACCCTGTTTGATGGTGGTACCGGGTGTGTGTGTGCAGCCCATAGTGACTCATCCTGCTCCTGTGGGCAGCATGCCTGGATCTGCTCTCTGCCCTGAAAGATTCGGGTCTGTAGGTGAATTCAGTCCCAGGTTCTGGCATGTCTACGTGAAGCCCATCAGAACATCTGTCATTTAGAACTCGGGTCCCATTTTAGGGACTTTAATCCTGCTTCTCAGGCTGCAGCTGGAACTTTCCTCTCCTCCACTTCAGCTTTTCTCTGCTGAGCTTCCAGCTCAGTTGAAGTTTCAGTGTTTGAGTTTCAGACCTGCTGATGGGTGAAGGTGGAGGAGCTCCCCCCCCGCGCCCCGCCCTCTCTGGGAGGCTTATCTCAGCTTGTTAACCAAGGTTTGCTTCTCAGAGAGGAATCCTGCTCTCAGGGCCAAATCCTGTCACTTTTAATCTCATTAACTTTGGTCTCATCCATGATGAAACCATCAGAGGACCTTTTGTCCTTTTGATGGACCTTGAAACTGGACGGTCCAGCAGGCTGTCGGCTTCAGCTCTCCTCATCATCCCAGCTCCTCCGGGGCGAGTTGGAACCCGTCCTCTCAGCTCTCGGGGTGTTCTGACAGATATGCTTCCAGCCGACACAATCAGGCAAAATATTATGAACACCCCAACACCCAGTGCGTCTCTTTGCTCACACAATGACAAACCGGTACCGGTCTGAGCTAGAACCCAGATCATTGATCCGTTTTGTCTGAACTGGTGTTTTGAGGATCCGGATGTTAAGGTGACCCGGTTAGTCACCAGATGAGGTTCTAAGGTTGGACCCAGGTGGGTACCGGAGTTTGGAAGAACCAAGGCCAGTCATTTTGGTGCTCCGATGTTTGATCAGATGGCTGCTTTTGCAATGTTAACTTTAATCTATTTTAAAGACATTAGTCTGAAACTGGAGCCATAAATGACTCTGAAACATGTCACTGACCTGATGGGTTCTGCTCCCAATGAGACTGTGGTTCTTTGTCGGACCCAGCAAGCTGCTGCAGCTTTGATGGTACCAGTACATTAGTGCTGGTGTTCTGTCAGACCAGCATACCCATAGTCAATCCCCCTTTATTCCTTTAGTTTTATCCATTAGTTTCTCCCTTTCATTTTGTAC
>NW_015151681.1:170771-173136 GCF_000732505.1 Cyprinodon variegatus
CAGAACTCCACAAGTGGAAACATTTTAGTTTCACCTTAAATTCTGAAAAAAATCTTCTATAAGTAACCCTTTGGTAACTGCAAAAAATGCAGTGGTCCCTCTGATTCTGCCTGTTGACTTTAAGTAACCTGGAAAGAACCGAGGTGAACTGGAAGCAGTCCATTTTGAAGAAAACAGGAGTAGCTTCCAGGCTGTAGTAACTCAAGGCTTTTTGACTGATGATGCTGTGATATTTCACTACGATAAAGAATCCATCTTTAAGGCTAAAATCAGCTTGTTTCTCAGAGTTGGACCCCAGAAGTTGCAGGCCAATCATCCCGTCTGCCTTTAGGAGCCTTTTTGCACTGAGACCCACAGAAAGGCTTCAGATGTGGAATCTGAGGAATGCATGAAAACTCTGAGTGTGTGTGTGGAGGGCTGGATGGAAACTTCCTGGCCTTGAGTTGCACAGCCTGCGCCGCTAGGTCTCTGCACCCGAGCGCCAGCCTGGATTCATCATTGAACACACGCACTGCTGAGTGTTCAGCATCTATGTAGGAATCTCTGCGTTCATCACTCCAGTGCTTATCTCTTTATGCTTGTATCTTTCACCACAGAGGGAGAACAGAACTCATAGCACTTTATTTAAGCGCTCAGAACCTAGAATGATTAACAGGTTTGGTATTTGATGCTGTAAGCATCTAAAGTTGTCTCTTTTTCTCTGGGGATCTACAGTAAATTCTGTTGCCGCTAAACTCTGGACCTGCAGAGGAGTTTATGCAAACTATGGGCATAACTTTTAACCCAGCTGCTGATGCTGCTCCAGAATGCTGTGATGTCATGGATCCAGGTTTAAGAATCAATCAAGTGAATGAAACTGGGCCCCCACCCCCCAATGATGGATGAGCCACGCCCTTACTGCCCTCCTTTCCTGATAAGACTAACCCTTGAGGACGTTTGAGCAATCAGCATTTGTGCTGAACTTCCCTCCCTCTGCAGGGTGAGGTCAGCTGCAGCAGGCCGGGGGGTTGGGATGGGGGGGGTGTGACCCAGGTCACATGACTCATTTCCTTTTTAGAAATGACATGAGTTAACATGCATTGGAGTTGAAGTCTGCAGTATCTGAGATCAGTCTGTGATCTGAAACAATCGTCAACTATTTCAGTAATCGATTAATCATCAAGTGAAGGATAGAGACTCTAAAACATCCCTTTAGCTTAGAGCAGCAAAAATATATGAATATTTTTAATTTCAAGGTATAGATGACGATCTTTTATTTCCGTGTGGATCATCTAAATAAGTGGTCCTCCTAATTGTCAATCATTCTGGTGATATGTTTACATAAGGCCGTCCTACGTGTTCGTCCCGTTAGCTATCCGTTTCTGCACATGCACGCTTTCAGGCGTATATATGTGGTGATCTACGCTTTCAGACAGTCATTGAAGCTCACCTTTCTCACTGCGGTTCTTTAAAAATGGCAGAGGGTCATAAGAGAAAAAGTGTCTACGAAGTTTATGTGAAAAAAAGAAATGCTCCAGAAGAGGCAGAAATATCCCAGAATGCTTTGCGTGGAGAGCTCTCCTCGAAAAGCATAGTGGGATTTGCTGTCACAGCGGCCCGCTGCTGCCATAGGCTGTTGCTAACTGACAGTAACTGACTAATAAGAAAGATGGCGCAGGAGATGGAGGAGTTACATGACCAACTGTGCAAAAAGCAGTGATCATTTTAGGATTTTAAACAGGGCATGCAGAAATGGGCTCATGCATGCAAGAGCATGCACATTATTTTTTTTAAAGTGGAGCGGGCGGGTCTTTAAGCTTTAAACCTTTAAGATAAAGGTTTTTATCCAAATGTTTTAGATTCACCTGGTCTAATTCTGTAAAAAATCTTTAAGGACCTTTCACTATCTGATTTAAAATTGAAAAAATAATCGATAGATTAATCAATTATCAAAAGTTGCAGCCCTAGTTCAAACTCTGGTTCTTAGCGTGCAGTCTGACCTGCTAACTGTTCTACAATAATGGTTCATTAAGCCAGATATGTTGCATAAAGAGTTTCCCCATCAGGAGCAACACACCCACTGTGGCGTGGGGGGGTGAGAGGGGAGGAAACAGGAAATCCGGGTTGGTGTTTTTTTTCTCTGGCTTCCTTCAGAGGCCTGCTGAGGTGTGGCTCTCACCTTTAGCCCCCCCACAGATCCCGTCACTCAGTGACAGAGCAGGTCTGTTTGGAGCCATGAGGTAACCTCTGAAAACAGGAACGTTTCATCATAGAAAAACTCAAAAGGGGGAGGGGGGGCGGTGCATACAGTGGGATTTCATTTAGTCCAGTTTTAGAGCCTCACTAATCACAGTCTAGTTGTTCTGCAGGGAGGAGAACCTTCATC
>NW_015151681.1:174271-175776 GCF_000732505.1 Cyprinodon variegatus
GAATGAGTTTCTCTAAATCCTAATTGGACATTAGTCCTTTAATCCTGGAGGCGTTCTTCAGGTGATAAAGGCTGATTTACAAACTGCCTCTATGAGTCTCTGAAGGGTCTGAGTCCATCATGACAGCATGATTTCAGCCATAATCAGTGGTTTCTTGCTGCAGTAGGTGAAGCTGTGACCTCCTTTGGTACAAAGACTATTACCTCAGTTTTGTTTTTATTCAGTTGCAGAAAATAATGGTGCATCCACATATTTATCTGTTCTAAGTATTTAGCCAGCCCTCTGATGAGTTCATAGTCACCTGGTGACATTGTGATGTAAAGCTGTGTGTCGTCTACGTAGTTATGGTGATTAATCTGGTTGTTTTCTATAATCTGAGCCTCAAGTTAAAATCTAAACAGGCTGGAATGATCACTTAATCCAACAGCTGACAACTAAAAACAAACGATAGTCTGCAAAATCGGCTTGGCACCTTTGCAGGATCAGGAAACGGTTCCAGTTCTTCGCAAACTGCTCCCAAGCTCTACCTGTTCAACATCTAGATGTTTGTTCTTCTTCCTTCAGTTTGTAAATGTCTGGGCCTCTTCTTCATGATGATGATGATGATGGATGAGATCAGGCAGGAGTCCTGGAGGATTATTAGATTTGCAGATGATGTAGTGATCTGTGCTGAGAGTTTGAGGACAACCAGCTCCAGTTAACCTGCAGTGAATGGTTGTTTCCATGCTTCCTGTGAGAGAATGCTCAGGCATTAGCTTATCGATGCAAAGCTGTAACTGAAGTCAAAGGGGGGTTGTTCCTACAAACCACCATGACCAGTAAGATCACACTGGGAGGATCTAGAAACCACCATGACTCAGATCACCCTGATCTCTGGCGTGGAACCTTTCACTTCTCGTCTCTATCTTTAACTTCTTCCACTTCTCCAAAGGCTGCAGCTAAAGGTTCTGAACTAAAGTGACTTTAGATCCGATTGGACCACAAGGAGTGATTGATTGATGTTCTATAAAAGCTTAGAACATTTCTGCTTTCACCTGCCTCAGAGGAGATGAATAAAGAACCAGGTTCTCATTTGCTGTTCTGGTGCCTCCATGTTGTTTTTCTTGGTTTTAGACAACGTCAGGATGGGGTTTAACGGTTAGGGCGACTGATGCTGCCTCGGATACCAGTTTCTGGTTCCTTCAAGTTCTTATTGGAATTATTTTTTTAGACGATTTAATGAACATGGAGGTTTAGATGATGGAAGTCAGATAATCTGATGTCATTTTACCAGTAAGTGATGTCTGTTTATCCTGGTTTAGTTTTAATGTGACTCTGGATGACTCTAACCTTGCGTGTCTCTGTTTTCAGTCACTGATAGCAAGTCAAAACCAAACATCTGCTGAATTTGGAGAAAAAAAAAATTGGACTAAATCTAGTAGAATAACGAGACTAGAGATTAGTGGATAGAATAATCTGGGGGTTGTCTTCCTCCCTGTGACCTCATGTAGTCATCCTCTTCTAGT
>NW_015151681.1:177726-181793 GCF_000732505.1 Cyprinodon variegatus
AGTCAAAAATATGTAAAATTCCTAAATTGTGAATGTATATTGATCTGATAAGACATTTTTTAATTTTAATTAAATCTAATTGAATAGAAATTTCACTTCATGCTGTTATATTGATATATTTGAATCCCTTGCGCTGTTTTTTTATTTCATGCTTTTCTGTGCCCTCATGAAAACACGCTGGCCCCCTCCTGGCCCCCCCTGGTACATTTGGTCTAAAAACCGCCACTGTTCTGGATGCTCTCAGGAGTGACTGTGGGTTGTTGGTCTAACTCCGTCTGTCTCAGCCGTTGTCCTTGCCTGCTGTTGGTGGTTGGAGGGCCCTTTGGGGCCAATGACAGAATTGCTTCTGTCAGTGTACCCCAGGGCATCTGTGGCTACAGTATAGCTCACCATCAGAGTGTGGATAAATGAAAAATGTGAGACTATGGAGTCTTCAGTAGGGCTCAGCATCGATTCAGGTTATAAGAATCAGTTTGATTCTGATTCTTTTAATTAAAGTGTTTAAAGTGAATTAAAGTATTTCTTTAGCTGTTACTTGAAATAATGAGTGTAGGGCTGCAACTAATGATTATTTTGCAAATCGATTAATCTGTCAAATTGTTTTCGATTAATCCATCAGACAGCCAAATGTTCTTAAAAGAAGATATTTTACAGAATTGAACCAGATTAAACTAAAACTTTTCCTCTTGAGGAGTTCTGGATAGAGCATATTGACTTACAAAAACATATTTTTTTTTTTATCCTAAATGCAAAAGTTTTATATATTTTTTTATAATCTTAGTATAATTAGACTTAGACTAATTTTATTTGTCATTTTGTTTACACAAGTGTAAAACAAAAAGAAATTTCGTTAGGCTGATATTATGATACCTGATTGACACCTGATACCTATGATTGGCATCGTTTCGTTTTTCATTACCGCTCTACAGTAAGTGGGCCAGTCTGTCAGCTAAAGGCATGTTTTAGAGTCTCTATATTCCAGTTAACGATTCAGCGATTTCTAAATTAGTTTACAATTATTTCAAGAATACAATAATCCGATTAATTGTTTCAGCTCTAAATGACTCTGTATTTATGCAACATATTGATCCTATGGAGGATCAATATGCTAATGAAAATAAGCCACGCCCCCTTTGGTTCTGTAACCACAGCTATATAATCTTAAAGCTTTAATGGTTTTAGCCAATGATGTTAAAGGAAAAAACGATGTTTAACTGGGGTGGTTGGTTTGTTTATTGCAGAACTAAGATCTTAACGGGGCAAAGGCTAATCAGTTATATGCTTTAAACATTACCCTGACTAAAAAGCACTGAAGAGATTTATTAGAAATGGAGGAAATCGGTTTGTAAATTGCGCTTTTGTAAGTGAATTTCTAAAAATGTACATTAGATTTGAATCTATGGAAGAGATGTCTAGGTGGGCTTTTTTTGGATCAGGCAGTAAAAAAAATCAGAGCAGTATTCTCAGAACAATGTCGGGGGGGCATCATGAGCAGTAAACATTAACTAAGCAACACATTGGACTTTAAACACTCCCATAATGGCTTAAACAGAAGAATTTAATCCTTTGCTAACAGGCTGAGACAAACCAACGCCTCCTCTACCAGTGAAGCAACTGCCTTTACCATTCAGCCAGAGGTAGTCTCACTCCTCCAAGGGGTTATATTCAGGTGCTTATTGTCTTGAAATGCAGATGCTGACCTATAGTATGTTTGACAACCAATGAATGTAGTTTTTATAAATGTTTTAAAGCCTAAATGGGCCTAAATTACCAGTATGGCTCGTTATAAAGCACTTGGTTCTATAAAAGTTCTATAAAAGCTTAGAACATTTCTGCTTTCATCTGACTCAGAGTAGATGAATAAAGAACCAGGTTCTCGTTTGCTGTTCTGGTGCCTCCATGTTTTTCTTGGTTTTAGATAATGTCAGGATGGGGTTTAAGGGTTAGGGCGACTGATGCTGCCTGTGGTACCAGTTTCTGGTTCCTTCAAGTTCTTATTGGATTGATTTTTTAGACTTAGTTTTAATGAACATGGAGGTTTAGATGATGGAAGTCAGATAATTTGATGTCATTTTACCAGTAAGTGATGTCTATGTTTATCCTGGTTTAGTTTTAATGTGACTCTGGATGACTCTAACCTACCGTGTCTCTGTTTTCAGTCACTGATAGGAAGTCAAAACCAAACATCTGCTGAATTTGGAGGAAAAAAAAGTATTTGGACTAAATCTAGTAGAATAACGAGACTAGAGATTAATGGATAGAATAATCTGGGGGTCCTCTTTCTCCCTGTGACCTCATGTAGTCATCCTCTTCTAGTAATCATCATCCTGAGGGCTGTTTGACTGCATCAGGGAGGAAAACACCAACTCCCAGCTGTTCATTTGAAAAATGGCAACCGGAATCCGGCCCAAGAAAGAACCCCTCCCCAACCAAAACAAAACGGGAACCAAGAAAAGGAGGAAAAAAAAGGGAAAATAAAATATCTGCTTTCAGGGAAATGTTGGGACTGTATTTCTCTGTAGGATATCTGAGACTGAACCCGTAACAAAAAAGTAAATCAAAAACAACAAAAAGCTCTTTCTTCCCCCACTGAGTCATTAATGTCAATGGAGGGTTTTTTATGTTCCACAGCCAAAAAAACTGCAGAAGTTAAAAATCCTTAAAAGTGTGAGCTCCACTCAGTCCCACCTGAATATGTTCATTTGTCCGTGTGTGACGGTATTTACCATAACACCAGGGATGAACTAGAGCTGAGGCTGCAAGCAGAGGCTGGGTCATCTGGTCCTAAAGACTGGTTCATGAAAAGTGTCACAAAAACCTTGCAGGGATTAGGGCCACTGAAAAAAAAAGTTTACTGATTTAAAATTTTATTTCAAAATTCTGAGTTTTTTTCTCTGAATTCTGAGTTTTTTTTTCTGAGAATTCTTAAATCTCAGAATTCTGAGATTTAAATCAGCATTCGGAGAAAAAGAATCTGAATCCTGACTTTAATCTCAGAATCCTGACTTTAATCTCAGAATCCTGACTTTAATCTCAGAATCCTGACTTTAATCTCAGAATCCTGACTTTAATCTCAGAATCCTGACTTTAATCTCAGAATCCTGACTTTAATCTCAGAATCCTGACTTTAATCTCAGAATCCTGACTTTAATCTCAGAATCCTGACTTTAATCTCAGAATTTTGGATTTTAATGAAGATGGGCACCATGAAGGAAGAGATGTGGGAGCACTCGGCTTCACTGACATTAGATGTGAGTTGTTTGAGAGGGCCAGTGACACATTGGTGGAAAATGACAGAATTAGGCAACTTTTTACGTGCCCGCTGGGTCCCCTCATTAATAGAGGAGCAGAAGGTCATTAAAACCACAGAGCTAGTCTCTAAAACAGACATGGCTATGGCTTGATGCTAACATGTTTGTTAGTTGTCAGAATTCTGAGAATAAAAGTCCGAATTCTGACTTTTTTCCCCAATAATAAATTTAAATAAAATTTTAGAATCAGTAAACTTTTTTTTTTTTTTTCAGTGGCCCTTATCCTCTTCCGTAGGGATTAGATCTGTGTAATAAGGCAAGAATAATCATACGGAGGCATCGTAATATCAGCATTTTATAACATTATTTTGATAATTTTTGTCTACTTAAAAAAAAAAAAATAAATAAATTTTAAAAAAGCAGCAGAGGAAAAATGCCAGAAATGAAGTCGTAACCCAAACTTTGTTTATATTAGGGATTCAACCAAAGATTATTTAACAAATTAATTAATCTGTTGATAATATTTTGGACTAATTGATTTATAATTGCATAGCGAAAGGTCCCATAAATAAGACTTTCTGCTAAATTAACTTTTCTACTTGAGGTGTTTTGGATAGAGCATGTTGACAGATTGAAAGGTTTTTAATCTTAAATGCAAAATGTTTATTTTTTATTTTTTATTTTTTACAATTTAGGTATAATTACTGCTTAAGGTTGCTCTGTCAACTAAAGACACATTTTAGAGTCTCTACACACCAGTTAACGATTAATCGATTACTGAATGAGTTGACAATTATTTCAATAAGCGATTAATCA
>NW_015151681.1:184737-186733 GCF_000732505.1 Cyprinodon variegatus
AGAAGACGACACATTTAATATTATAAGCGTTCTGATAGTGAAAGGATTCAAAAACATAATGTGCACAAATAAGGAATAGTTGTATTAACCACACATGTAAACAGAGTTTTATGGGGCCCTCAGGAACTTAAAACAGAGTTTTAAGGTCAGCAGGTCAGCAGATGTAGGCAGAGGACAGGCTAAATCCTGTCCTCTGCCTACATCCCCCAGAATGCTGTGCGTTTCTGGATCAGCTTTCAGTAAAACTATAGATAATTCTATTGAATATATGTTCTATTCATAATGATCAGCTGTCTGTCACTTCCAGGAAGAGCTGAAGCTGCTGTGGGTGAAGGTTATTAATCTCAAAGGATTAAGAACGGGTCGTCACTCTGATCGGTGTTTGTTTTATTGTTTAATCAAATATGAGTACATTTGGCCATATACCGGTAGGATATTAACCATATTCAACAGTATCTACCGTAGTTCTGTTACCATATTACAAACTGCATGGTAAAGGGACTGCTATGATTACATTGGATTACGTTATTCGTCTCAAAGGAAATTATCAATCTGTTATGATTAAAAAGAATTAGGTCAAATGCCACCATATTTTAGTACAATAAATAAACAATAAAAACACAAGACCAAAAACCTTTAGACAATACTGCCCCAATCCAAGAGTACCAGTACCATACCACTAATAAAAAAGGCCCAGGAAGGCAGTAAAACGAGCTCTGCTGCCAAGATAAGGATCACATTCTTTCTGAGGCTTCCTGTCCAAAGGGTCACTTATCCAGAAAAACAATAAGCTGGTGGTTTTCCACAGCTTTCCTCCTGATTCAGACCTTCAGCAGCGACGCTGCAGAGATCCAGTAAAATCCAGTTTACCCTCCATCATCCTGACCTTCAGATTGGAGCGCCACCGGTTCCAGACTTGTTTAGGATAACAGCTACTCTGCTGACAGCAGCATAAACAAGATGATTGAGAAGATGCTGCTTCAGCAGCATGGAGAGAAGATTTGAAGTACCGGATGCTTTCAATACTTTTCTGACTGAGGATCTTCTCTGGATTAAAAGACAGGAATTTGATCCTTCATGACTTTTTGAGATTTGAAACATTTTCAATATGTTACATGTTACTGATCCATTAAAAAAAATAAAAAATAAAAATTCACTTCCTGCTTGATGTTTATCAGGAACAAACTTCAGTGGAAAACTAAGATTGTGCCCGCCTTTTCTTCCTGAGGGCATCAGTGATCTAGAGCAGTGTTTCCCAACCTTTTCTGACACGTTTACCCCTTTAGGCATTTTGTCTTACCATCAGTTCCCTCTCAGTCAAAAGTAATGATGATTGTCCAAAAGTGTAACGTTCAATAACTGAAGTAAAGACTATTTAACTTCATCTTTTAATTTGGGCATTTAATTTTTATATTATTTTTCATCTCGAATAACAAAAACCCCACATAAATATGTTGATTAGAATTTAGTAAGGAATCGAAAGAAATACAAAATAAAATCCTACTATAAACCTGTATTTATATAACTGGAGCTCCTCTGAATAACTCCCCTGCAATCACATATAAACATGACGAATTTTGAACAAAATACAGAACAGAAATTTAGTCTCCGTGGAGACCAGGTGTTGGAGCAGCTCACAGGTGTGTTTTTTTTCTATTATCTTCATTATTTTTATCAAGTTTTCAGCTTTGCACCACAGCATTAGGATGAAGGTTCCCTAGTGGTTTCACCGGCTGGACAGCATGATGTTGATCACTTGTCCAGTAATTCATTTATTTATATGGCACCAATTCACAAAAAATGTCTTTGCAAGGTACATTAAAGACACAATTCAACCAGATAAGACAGCTAGATGTTTTTCATCTAAGGAAAATCAGCCGATTGCAATGACTCATTGACTCCACAAAGATTGCTCACACCAAGCATGCTTGTAGCGACAGTGGAGAGGAAAAACTCCCTTTTAATAGAAAGAAACCTCCAGCAGAACCAGGCTCAG
>NW_015151681.1:188652-189859 GCF_000732505.1 Cyprinodon variegatus
AGCTGATTGGCCTATATTGGTGATAGACGGCCAAAATATAACATTAAGATCAAAGAAGCATATGACGTACTAACAGAGCGACGACGAAAACACAACCACAAGCCAGGCTACTCTTGCCGAAACCAGTCGGGAGAAGAGCAAAAACATCTTTTCCTCTGAGAATAGCCTCCAGAGCAGTGTTTTGCTCTTCTTTCAGTGAAGAAATACTCTAATTCCGATAAAACTTGCCCGATAGCCACGCTAACGCTAGTTTCATCGGCTGAAGCTAAAACTTGCTCCATAGCCACGCTAACGCTAGTTTCATTGACTGAAGCCGCCATGTTCTTTAGACTGAAATGTTGCGCTTCTCGTTGCGTCACACCTCAACCCGCCTCAAAGCCAACGCTGATTGGACGTTCGTTTGATGAAAGGCTCCAAATTTTCTTTAACGGAGAGTCTCCAGACTGATTTGCGACTGAAACCTTGAAAGCTCGCGAGATCAGGATGGTCTCACGAGGCTACTTTGAATTGTCCTTGTACTGAATTGTGCTTTACAAATAAACTTGACTTGCCTCGCATCTGCTTCCAGATGTTCATCCAGGTCACCATGAATAATGTAATTATGGTACTGAAAGTACTTATTTCTATTCTCAAGACATCAAATAATGCTACCAGGGCTCGATGTTAACCATCGCCCCATCTCCCCAGTGCAAGTAGTTTTTATTGTTGGGAGAGTACAAATTTCATTGCATTTGCCCGCCGGGCAATGATCGCAAAAAAAAAATATTATTTATCACTCAAAATTACTTTAAAATCACCGACATTCGCTGAAAACGACCCAGAAGCATTGTCGGCGCCATTTTTGTTGTTTTGTACACATTCTCGCGGGATTCGAAAAAGCCGGGTGATTTTTCCACCAGATGGCGTGATTTTTGTCCACCTAGTGGTAATTTTGATGTAGTTACCAAAAGGACAAACAAGCTAGAAAGCGTTATCATATGGCAGTCTTCTGTACAGTGATGCAGGTCATACATTAAAAAATGTTCATTCAATTTTTTTCTCTTAGACATTGGAGAGGTGCATTTAAATGTTATAGAGCTAAACATGTTAAATTGGTGACCTGTTATGTTATTATTATTATTGTCTTGTTGCTGCATTTATTTTGTCAGGGAAAACTAATCCTGAATTCTGAAATGATGTTTCATTGATATATATACAAAAATGAATA
>NW_015151681.1:191846-203512 GCF_000732505.1 Cyprinodon variegatus
TCAGTCAACCAATTGGGTATATTTGCAGCTGTCTGGCTTGAAGTAATTTTGAGTGCATCTTTCTTTTATTTGAATGTGATCGTCACGCGAGTCACTATAAAATGAATCGTTCTCATTCCCTAGACATCGATTTTGCAAAAATGTAAAGTAATCGATTCAAAATCGATAAATTGATTTTTTTTTTACCCTGCCCTAATTACTAGTAGATGGTTCTAGCATTAGTTATTCTGGATTCTATTCTGTTGCACCCAGAGTAAAGACAATGAAAAATGGTGTAAAGAAGGCAGCTTAGAGCAGAAGAACAGGAGTCTGTGAAGGAGTTCACTTCTAATGGTCAAACAGAGATGGGACAAAGCTTATGGTTTCTGGTTTAATGCAACAGAGGTAGAAGGTTTGACTAATGTTCAGGTTCCTTCTGTGTGAGTCAACTCCTGCTGCAGTCTGCACGCCCCTCTCCATGCAAATACTCTCCTGCTACCTGATCTAGCTCACACTTAACTCTTTCAAGTTTGGTCACAGCAGTCTTTAAACAGCCAACTCTGTAAACGCAGGCTGCAGGTGTTTATGTATAAACATTTTTTAATGATTTTTTTTTTTATCAAAGATGATTAATTTTTTTAATTAACATAAACATAACATGTTTAGATGTGCAACGCTGTCATTTTATGTAAAAAAGGAGCAAAAATGGCTTGTAATTCTGAGGTTCTTTTATATCAGCGCCACCTGCTGGCAGCTTTGTTCTATCAAAGGAGTTCCCTTCAGGTTGATTTAGATGGTTTGATAAATCAGGCTAAAAAAACTAACTGCAGAACCTCCTAACACTTGGTCCAGATCATACAGACTCTGGGATGTAAAGAGTTTTTGGATCTCTCCCTGTTGTCCAGATGATGAAAGCTTGTGAGGTTTGGTAGATTGGAGAAGATCCCAAACCATCTTTTCATTTTAAGTGCTTCTTTGTGTCTCTCAGATTCCTTTGGAGAACAAGTCCATCTTCTCTGGGTCGCTCTTCCAGTGCTTGGAGGAGAACAAGAAATGGAGGAGCCGCTTCCTCTTTGTCCCAGACACCTACAACATCAACTACTATGACAACAAATCAGTAAGAGACGCACACGGTGAAGATAAAGAAGGAGCCCTTATTGACATGCTAACACCTCCCGCCTCGTTTGACCCTTCAGGCTTATGACAAACACCTCCCCCCGAAAGGAACCATCAACTGTGCGGGCTACAAGGTGCTGACCAGCATGGAGCAGTACCTGGACCTGATCAGCAGCAGCCTGCCTGGTGAGTGCCGATGCAGTGGTGGAGCATCGCTCGTTTCCACAGCAACCGTTACTCTGAATCCTGCTTGTGTTTCCAGGTGTGAAAGCCAAGGTGGGCAGCGCCCCCTACCTGAAGTTTCCCTTCCAGTTCCCCCTGATCCTCTGGCATCCGTACGCACGCCACCTCTACTTCTGCGTGGAGACGGAGAAGGAGCAGCAGAAGTGGCTCGCCGTCCTGCAGGACTGCGTTCGACACACAAACGATGGTAAGAAACCGATCCTGATTGGATCCAGAACCGGTCCCAAATTAGTCCAGAACGGGTCGCCTTTAAGGATTTGTTATTGGAGACACAATGGAGCTAAATAATCTAAAGATTAGATCAGAACTGGTCCGTTCTGAACTAACCAGGAGTATCTCAGTGAGCGGCTTCCATCACTGGAAGACGCTGATCAGTATGGGGCGCCGTTTGTAGCTAAGCAGTCAAAAATTAGGAGCAATATTTTTGGTTATTTAGTGTTTTAACAGGATAAAATTCTTTTCCCAAAGTCATTTTTTTCACTGTCATTCATTAATTTATAAAAATGTTACATTGTTAAATACTTAGTGTGGAGCTAAATATTTAGTTTGCAAATTAAACAATTAGTTTGATAAATATTCAGCTCCAGACTAAATATATAGCTCGTTGACTTAACATTTAGCTCTAAACTAAATATTTATTTTGTAATTAAATGTTTCGCTCAAAATATTTATTTAACAAACTAAATACTTAGCTGGCTTACTGCTGGCAAAATATTTAGTTTATTAAATAAATATTAATGTATTAATATTATAGAATATATTTATTTTCTAATAGATTTGGATTTAAATAATTAACAAACTACATATTAAGTTTTGAGCTAAACATTTTTTTTTTTTTTTTACAAACTACTTTTAATTTGCAAACATTAAGTTTGGATATTGGATAAATTTAGACCTAAATTGAATATTTAGTTTGTAATTAATTGTTTAGCTCCAAATTAAATATCTATTTAACAAACTAAATATTTAACTAGCACCAAGCTAGCTAAATATTTAGCTAGTTTGGAAAATAAATATTAATATATTTATATTATAGAATATATTTGGAGCTAAATATTTATTTAACAGACTATATCTAATTTGCAAACTAAACATTTAGCTCTAAACTAAATATTTATTTTGTAATTAAATGTTTCGCTCCAAATATTTATTTAACAAACTAAATACTTAGCTGGCTTACTGCTGGCTAAATATTTAGTTTATTAAATAAATATTAATGTATTAATATTATTGAATATATTTATTTTCAAATAGATTTGGATTTAAATAATTAACAAACTACATATTAAGTTTTGAGCTAAACATTTTTATTTTTTTACAAACTACTTTTAATTTGCAAACATTAAGTTTGGATGTTGGATACATTTAGACCTAAACTAAATATTTAGTTTGTAATTAATTATTTAGCTCCAAATTAAATATTTATTTAACAAACTAAATATTTAGCTAGCACCAAGCTAGCTAAATATTTAGCTAGTTTGGAAAATAAATTTTTTTAGTTAGTTTGTTAAATAAATATTAATATATTAATATTATAGAATATATTTATATTATGATATATTTGGAGCTAAATATTTAACAGACTACGGTATATTTAATTTGCAAACTAAATATTTAGCTAGTTTGGAAAGTAAATTTTTTTTTTTTTTTGGTTAGTTTGTTAAATAATTATTAATATATTTATGTTATAGAATATATTTATATTATAATTTATTTGGCCGCAGACAATATATATATTTACTTTTAAGCTAAATATTTAACAAGCTAAATATTTAACTTGCAAACTAAATATTTAATAAAGTAAGATTTTTATAAATGAATGAATGAATGACATGGTGGAAAAATTACCCCCTTTTTTTTCTCTTAAAACCCGCTAAATAATCATAAATCGAATGTTTTACTGCTTAGCTTTACAAAAGGTGCGCCATAGATGACCAGGCTCGGGTCCGGACTTTGACTGGACCGTGGGAACACCTTGGTTCAACCCCAGTTCAAGGTTCAGCTGCTGGACAGAGACCTGCAGGCATGACAGGTTGTGGGTTTGATTCCCTTCCCAAACCCCCTGTTGGTGTTAACGTCAGTAACATGAATGTTGTTGATCCAGTTTTCACCAGCTGTGCTGCAGATCATCTTCCCACTGATCTTTGTCTGAATCACCAAATCATGATTTAGCTTTACTGGATCAGGATCAGTAGATTGCAGCTGAATTAACGTCAGAGCGCTCTATAAACTGGTCTCTATGCGCTCCAGTTTAATCCAGTTGTGTCCAATATTTTCCATCTGAAAACAAAGGGATAAACATGTCTCTGTGTTGGAGACAGACGGGTTTAAAAAGAGAGGAAACCCGATCAAACCAAAGCTCCTCGGTCGTCTCTAAAGCTTCAGAGCGTTTGTGAAGGAGTGGCCCCCAGCCTTCCAACCACAGCCTACCGTGGGAACCTGGCTCCCTGACTCAGTGGGATTGGCCAATCTTTGCTCCGTTTACTTTTGCTTCTTTGGAAATTGAGCAGCTTCCCTGATGACAGTGAAGGCATCCCCTTACATCCTCCCTTTCAGTTCTGTGTATCTGGCAGCGGACCCATCCGTGTAGTGATTACATCACAGCTGCTGGTGTCGAGTAGATGAAGGCAGAGCCTCCGATGACTCCACAGCTTCCTGGTCCTGAGGCGGCTCCCTCTAGTGGGCTGATAGTGGATGGCTCCCCGGGCGGGGGGGCTGTGGAGTGGGGTGAAACGTATAAAATGAGCAGAATCGGATCCCTCCAAATCTCTATGGATTAAAATAATGTTGTATAAAAAAAAGGGACCTGAACTCAGAACCGGTTCTGCTGCTAATGTTGCTACAAGATAGTGAATCACTGGTTGCTGTCGGTCTGTTTACTCATGGCATTGGCACAACGTCATGTTTCTCATTTCTATGACTAAACGTGGCCTGGTCCTGCAGATGTTTTTATGGGAAGCAGAAGAACAGACCAACAGCATGGAAAGCTAATGGTTCACAGCGTGTGATCTGCTGACTTAATGAGAACAGATGCGGAACCTGAAGCAGCCTTGAAGCTAATTTGCAGACGGAAATCCTCCAAATGTTAGATGAGAACCGGCTGTGTGGCAACAGGGCTAAAGGCTTTTCTGCTTCGCTCGTGCCGAAGGATCCGAGTCACACAGATTTGGTTTGTAAGGATGTTTGGAAAACTAAGCAGCCTGAGCTGCTCCCTGTGGGAATGGACTCAGCTGGTTCTTATCCCAATATACGCAAGGATGAAAAATCATAGGTTCTCCACTCTCATTCTAAATATGGGCCACAGGGGGGTGTATGTGCAGCTCCCTCCTTTCCTATTATCTACGTTGACTGTAGGGATCGAATAGACGATGTTGAACCGGACTACAAAAAGGAGGTCAAGCACCCAACGCAACGGCACCATGACCCAAACATAAGGCAAGGCAACAAATTCTGGGATCCAGGAGATCCAAACACAGAGCAGTCCGGCCTTTGCATCCATAGAGAGGAGGCAGAGATGATGGAAACGCAGGCCTATTTCCTCAGGAAGTTAAAGCGGACTCATGTTCCTCTCCGCCTGTGTGGGGAGCTTTAATGGGGTCATCTCTGAGTTCATCCCGACCTGCTGCTGCATGGCAAGGGTACCAGATCTACCATGGAGGACAAACTATCCAGACAAGGAACTTTAAGGGGCTGCAAGGTGCAAAAGATGCATGAACAACCGGTCAGTAGATCATCTTTGTGTGTGCCATCAGGCTTGTGTGCTTCTTTCTGGAACATGTCCTCAGCGTGAAGCAACATGGGACTGAAACTAGGACTGGATGAAGACGACATGTTTCCCTGCTCTGTTTGGGGCAAACGGAGAAATGAGGAACTTGCTCTAGAGGAACATGTAACAGCAGCTTTGTACAGTCTGCTTTAGCAGAAGCTCTGTAACCAACAGGTGCAGAAGTTTCCCTCCAGTCTGGAGCTGCAGCAGGATTGTGGCTGAATGAGTGGCTAGCGGATAACAGGGCACGGATTCAGCGCTTCATGTGGCTTCTGTAATAATTGAGACGGACAGCTTGTTTCTTGGTGCTAAAGAGAGACCATTTTAGGAACATTTCAACCAAAATCTCTGATTCATTCAAGGACTGGCATAATTATAAAGGGTAGCAAATCTGCTTCAAGCTGACCTAAAGATGTGAAACAGATCAGTAAAGCCACATAGAGGAATCGGCACATAGGAGGGGGAGCGCTGGCTATATAAGGAGAGATGTAGAATAGATAAACACCTCAAACACTGTGGAGCAAACAGGCCCAAATAATTTACAGGTTGCTTACATCAGAGGCTGCTGGCTGTTTATCCATTGGTGTTTATGAAGCGGTAGGAGCTCAGTGGGAGAGATGGTCCCAGTTCAGAGGGGTCCATCTCCACTGTCAGGGAATGTGTTTTCATCAGGTCTGAGCTCTGCTCTTCTATCTGTTCCTCCTCTGCTTTAAGGATCCAAGTACATCATTTAAAGGAACCATAGAAAATATCTGCATATAATGAGAGTTTAATGATACGTTCAGACTGCACGCTGCAGAGGCTGCTAGTTTACATGCAAAGTCAATGGATGATGCAAATCAAGGCGCGGCAAAACGTCCTGCAGCGTGTTTTGAGCAGCCGACGCAGCGCCTCACGAGCTTTTGAGCATCTAACACAAGGTGACTCGCTTCCGAAGCAGCAGCTGCTGGAGTTGGAACAATGAACTTTTGCTGCTTGACGCACCAAATAACCCAATCAGAGAAGCTGAGCTGGGAGCTGGGAGTCTGACAAAGCCTTGCTGATGCAGAGCGCTATGATCCCTCCTCTGAAACTGTTTAACGCCTAAATTAACTCAAAATATCGAAACCTGCAGGTAAAATACGTTTGATTTTATTACCCTGGTGCCTGCAGCTTGGATTACGTACATTAAAAATGCTAACATCTACTTCCAGCCGCCACGAACAGTAGCGGAAAACTGCGAAGAGGCGATCGGGCCAGAGGCTGCCATTGAACGGGATTCCCAGTGACAGAGCACCGCCTGTGCACGCGGGTCTGAGCGGCTCTGACAGCCAAATAATATTTGAAGGCAGGATCATAATCTTAGATTATTATTAGATTACAATTTCAGATGGACTTTCTCACTTAAAAACATGTTAAAACTACTTTTCACCCACTCATAACAGCAAATATAGCTGCCATTGTTACAGGAAAAGAAAGGATTGGGTAGCTCCGCCCAACGCGCATCAGGCCCACTTTTCGACCACCAGCTAGAGCAGCAAAGATGCTTCAGCCGTGCGTCAGAACTAAACTTGAACAAGCATCAACAACGTAGCATCACGCACGTTTTTGCTGCTTCTGCTGCTTGCGGTCTGAACTGTTCCTTTGGTTCTTTTTTTCTGGTGGTTCTGATCCAAACCGGATGAGTTATTCCATGGTACCTGTTAGAACTGATCTTTGAACGCAGTCCTCAACAGCCTTGTTTTTAGAAACAAGCTGCTAAATGGTGCAACAAGTGACGCCGCCTTTAAAAGGCCTATAGCCAGGAAAATTAACATTTTCTGTTGAAATGATGTTCCTTGGAACTCTGATTAACCCTCATTAATTCTGCTGTCTGAGCAGCAGCCCCTCCCTGACCTGTGAAACCAGTGGTTGGAGAATATCTTCCTAAGAGAGCAGCTAGATTAACCGCACTGTGCCAGCACTGTAAACAATCCAATCAGGAAGGGATGGTGAGGCAGAGAACCAACATTTCAGCCCAAAGTCCAAATTAGGAAGCTCTTTTAGGAGTTTATCTGCAAGGCAGGAACATCTAAAAGTTTCTACCAGGTTTATCATCTGCAGCCCATTAATGTCAGGGACCGCTTTGCTCCTGGAAACCCGCTCGGCCTGCTGGGATGTTGTTTATCTGTGGTTTATGTTAATCTAGATTAATTTCCGAATAAATCCATGTTCTGCTGGGAAAACTGGTTTTCACTCAGCCTGGGTGATGACTGCAGTCATTAGTAGCATATGGAGTTAAACCCCCATTTAATATTAGCTGCTTGACCCATTTCAATGGTTCTACTCTTGTTCTGTGTTGTTGCTGCTTTAAATGAACCTAATTGACTTTTTTCCATCTTAGTTTCTGTGAACTGATGCAAAGGATTCAGGTCCTTCTAAGCTGCGTACAATGTTTTAATCTCAGGTGTGATTTATTTATTTTTTTCTGACTGCGCATAGAGAGGCTTCGACTAGGCAGGGTGGGCAGATCTACACAGATTTTCTTCACTTCTGTGTCTGTGCTATACAAACATTGAAACAATTTCCAACATTTGACTTGGACAGATTATGAGAAGTTATAAAAGAAAAAAAAATGCCGGATCATTCTATAAAGCAAAGTCCCTCTTAACCAGAACAGATAGAGAATTTATACATTAAAAACATAACAAGATCTATGTCTAACGATACGAAAAAAAAAACGGTTTCTATGCTGACTGGGTGAGAGAGGTGATTCTCAGATGGAGATCCGGGAAGATTTTTATTTTTTTTTGTGAGGCTCAAAGAGGATCACCACTTTACTATGTCCATTAAATTTTTTTCCCCCTGAAGTTAATTTTTTTATCGAGGGAATTGATAAACTGCACTTTATATCCCTTGTTTTTGTGAGGCCCTTCTTTATCTGTTTTTTTTTGTTTTGTTTTTGTCCTTCATTGTTTTTGCACCCGTCAGTTCCGCTTATTATACAGTATACACGATGTTCGATTCCAAACTGACTCTTTCCTCATGCGATTAACAAATTTTATTTTGCATTTTCCCCCAAAGCAGATGTGTTTTACTTTGTAACTGTATCTCTCTTCCTGTCAGACCCATGAAATTGCTGCTGAATTGCTGCGTAGTTCAAATAAAATAGACCTGGGCTCTATCTCAGTTGGACCTATGCAGCCACCTTTTGTAAAATTGTGTCGGATGTGAGCATCCCCATTGACTTTCAATGAGCGCTGAACGCCACGACCTCTGACCTTACGGAGGAGCACATTAAGGAGGAGCACATGAAGCCTAACCACGACCAGAACATGCCTAACCTAATGTCCAGTCACACCGTGGTCCTCATATCAAAAAGGAAGTGAGGACAAGAAAATGTCCTCACTCTGATACCAAACCAGGACCCCACACCCACCAGCCTGCTAACAGATCTTTATTCTCTCTTCTTAGGTTTGTCCGAGGAGCATAAAGTCCAAACACCGGCTTTTACCGACACAGTCCGACTCTACCGCCAGGCTCAAGGGCACTTTGGCACCTGGGAGATGATGTGTGGCGTACCATCCCAGGTAAAACCTCCCCGGCCTGAGTTGGTTTGGACCTCGCCAACCTTTTAATGACCTTTTCTCCAGAACCGAGGAACCATGCTAGCTGAAAAGTGTCAAACCTGAGAGGTTTGACAGGTTCTGGTTGGCAGCAGCATAGCGCCACCTTCAGGTCGGCCCAGAGAGCCTCCTTTAGTTCTGTTCCTACTGTTGCATGTTTTTTATGTTTGTTTTTTTTTACTGATCTATTGAGCTCATTGTCTCTCTGTTATCATAAAGAGACAATCTGATTGGACCAATCCAGGTTAGCGCTGTTAGCTTCACGGGCAGAGGCCCGTTTTCAGTCAGATTCTGAGAATAAAATATTAAGTGGGACAGTCAGTGAGTTGATGGGAAGATTGGATCCTCCCTCCTGACCCCTGGTGGTGGACAGATGTTCCTGCAGGACGCGTTCTGCCTCCTCGGTTCTGTAACGCTGTGTCTCTCCTCATAGATCCTGTCTAACCTGGTGATGGACAGCCTCCTCCCTGAACTGAGGGAGCTCATCTCCCCCCGTCTAAAAGGAAAACTCTACGAGAGGCAGAGGAACTGGATGCTGGTGAGATCCTTCATCCTCAGCTCTAACCACTCGTCACATTTCCATCTGTGCTTCATGTTTTTTATACCTTTTTGTCAGCGAGGATAAATTTGTTGTAGTTATCCAAAATCAACTATGAAGTAACAAAAGGACGACAGCTTTTGTCTTCGTTGTTGGTCCTTCATCTCCTTCATCAACTTCATTGGATTGAAGCAGGAACTTGGAGGAGCTTCACTAGGAAACGATGATGATGATTTTAGGTTCTGGATCAACTCCTGGTTCTGGTCCACTGGGCTTTCTGTGTCTGCAGTCAACCAAACCAGCCCCTTACTGGTGAAGTTTCTCTGTCATCCAGGTCATAGTCCTTCCAAAAAAGCTAAAAAAAAAAACAATCCTCTGGTCTTTGTTTCCTAGATTGACGTTTCGCTTCCCATCCAGGAAGCAAAACGTCAAAATGTCAGAAATAGCGTTGAGTTTGAGGCTTTATAGAGTCAACCAAAAAAACAAAAGCCTTGTTTTTGCTTTGATTTAGGCTTTGTTCTTGGTCAACTCCATAAATCCTCAAACTCCGGCGAAACTTCTTCAAACTTAGAAACAAAGTCCAGTGGATTTTTTTTTTTTTTTACTTTTTTGGGAATTCAGTGCCCTTTGTGCTGATCAGCTATATGGAGATTCTGATTTTATCAGCCAGCTGGTCCAAAGACCATATTACTGGGTTTGACTGACCAGCAAACTGAGCTGATCAGAACCACACAGAGAACCTATAGGTCAGAGGTCACAGATTAGCGGACCAGGGTCTGGATCGGGACTCACCTGCTGGCTAATCCGGACCCAACCTGATTTAAAACATTTATAAATTACTGCATATTGTCCGATGGCAGTGTCTAACTTCACTTGCGCCGCTTCTCCTTTTAATACGGTGCCCTGCAAGGTTTAAAGCCTTGCAGGGCAGCATAAAGCCCACTGCCAACATTAAGACAGAAAAAAGAAAGAAAAGAAAACGGTCACTTCTTTCACCAAACTGAAAGATTTCAGTTCTGTACTTCAAAAAACACTTTGAATTTTTAAATAAAGAAATAGAGCATTTTTTGATGCATAAACACCTCTATTTTATTTCAATGTTAAATGCTGTTTAAAGTAACGCATTATAATTAAAAATGTCTCCGGACCTTTCCTGGTTGTTTTTTATTCGGCCCCAACTGATTTTTAATTGGTTACCCCTTCTATAGTGTCTAAAGTTGAGACTTTCATAGGACCTTTAGGGAACCACAGTCCCATCCCAGCCCGGACCGGGTTCTGAGAGCAGAGAAATTGTCAATTTTAAAATATTTCTGCTTTTCTTCATCTGAGAATCCGAACCCAGAATTTAAAGGATGGAATCATTTGACCTCATGTGGAAAAAATCCAACCAAAGTTTAAAACCTCAAACTGAAATCTGAGGGTCCGGTTCAGACCCAGACGCCTGGATTTACGATCAACTGTGTTCCGTCTGCAGATCAGCGACGCCGTGTACAGCTTGGTCCAGAACCAGTGTCAGACCCAGTATGAGGCCGTGGTGCAGAAATGTGAAGCAAGCCGCTCGTCTCTGGAAGCTTCCATCCGAACGGATATGGATCAGATCATAACATCCAAGGAGCATGTCACCAACAAGGTCAAAGGTCAGCACCACCAGCCTGGTCAGTGTTCTTGAACCTGAACCGGGCGTGGAGATAACTGACGTCTGCTCTGCTCCCCCTGTAGCCGTGGTTCTTCCCAAGGCTGAGAAGTTACTGAAGGTCAGCATCGAGCCGTACATCAGCTCCATCCTCGACGCCCTGATGGAGCCCACCAGCCGAGGCTTCTTCGAGGTCCGAGATGTGTTCTTCAGGGAGCTGGTGGACATGAGCAAGAACACCCTGAATAACGGCACCAAGGAGATGATAGCTCAGGTAGGCTGGTCTAAGGACCACCAAACATCTGTCATAACCATGGAAACGGGAGATTTGTCTATGAACATCCAAGCTAATTTCTCCTTTACTCCTCCTCAGCACATGGAAAAGATCTCCATGCTGGCCTTCCACCCAGTGAAGATGCAGAGCTGCTATGAGAAGGTGGAGCAGCTGAGTCTGGAGGGTCTGCAGCAGAGATTTGACGTCTCCAGCCCATCCGTGTTTGTTCAGAGGGCCCAGATCCTCATGAGAAAGGTACCATCTGATTCACCGGATTCACTGCCACCTAGTGTGCAGATTGGAAAACTGCAGCTGAGGGCCAACTTTAAGACATTTTAATAAAAGTTCTTATTTAAACATGAAACACAAACTCTGTGATAAAGAGAAACAAATGCAGAAGATTTTTATCTCAGTTTTGATTCATAAACCTGAATAGATTCTAGTTTTCTGAGGTGAATCTGATTAAAAACAAATTCCAATGGAGTTGGAGTTTATTACGGAAGAGGATTAGGGCCACTGAAAAAAAAAAAAAA
>NW_015151681.1:205282-207299 GCF_000732505.1 Cyprinodon variegatus
TCCCAGATCTCCAGATGCATTTGAGATATCAAAAAAGTACTCCAGAGTGTTGTTCAGCATGGGGGTGAGTAGAAAATGAAGGCTAATCATGTTTTCGGCGTACTATTCCTTTAACATGACGGACAAGTACTCCGAACGACATACGTGAGCAGGGCGGAGCGCTGACGGAGTATGATGGGGTTAGTTGACAACCTTGGAGATCTATGTCTGGGTTTTTGGCTCTATGCCAAACAACCTGCAGGTCAAAGACGAATGTAATTCCTGCTGTCAGTTATTAGGAAGTTGTTTAATGCTCAGCAGATACTTTGAGATTTTCAAAATCCTGCTGGACTTGGTCTACAAACCAACCCATTTGCAAAATGGCTACTATAGGGCGACCATGACTGCACCTCAACCTGCTCAGGGCAAAGCTTCCTGCTGTAACTTTAAGCTTTCCTCGTCTCTTTTTTGGTTTTCCTCAGAAGTTTGACTATGACAGCAGTACGGTGAGGAAGCGCTTCTTCCGTGAGGCTCTCCTCCAGATCTTCATCCCCTACATGCTGAAGCAGCTCAGCCCGTCCTGTTCCTCCGTGAGTATTTCCGTTTCCTTTGACCACCTGAGAGGAGGACATAAGGACCTGTCATAATATCCCGTTTTTTAAATGGGAAGGAGTTGTGACTGTTCTTATGGTTGGGTGTAAAAACAGGAGCTTCCTCGCTTCCGGGAGCTGATCTTTGAGGACTTTTCGCGGTTTATCCTGGTGGAGAACATCTTTGAAGAAGTGGTTCTGCACTCGGTCATGAAGGACATCATGATGGGTCAGTGTTTTTCTTATTCATATGTGAAATATACTATCAAAATATAAAATGCTACTTATATTATGAAATGTTCCATTAAATGAATTCAGTCCAGGAATTAAATTTTCCTTTAGAAAAATTATGTAGAAATGAAAATAACATTATGTTTAGAATTTAAAATGGAGAGAACTAGTTATACTAATCATATTAAAGGTTTTTTTAGGTGGTTGGCCATCAATCAAATGTTTGGGTACACCTACCATACCTAAATTAATGATTATGTAACATATAATGCATCAAAAGAGAAAATGAACAGGTTCAAAGAGCTACTACATGCAGTTAAGCAGCTAATTTAGAGTCTAAGACCTTAGTTTATATAGAAATATCAGATTATCTAAGTCCCCAACCTTAGGGGCGGTTCCAGGGAAATTTCCAAACAGAGAAAAGAACCCCCAGAAAAATCGCAAGATTCATTTTCTACTGTTATCTACACGCTTCAGCAAAAATCATTTAGCAAATCGCCTCCGATAAGGTTATCCCCTAAAACTGAATCATCAGGCTTGTTTTATCCTAAAAACAGGGATCTAAAAATGCAAAAAAGAATCTAAAATATAAGTACAGTTTCAGCTCAGCTTTGTTTAAAAGAAGAACTATGTCACAAATTATTTACCCTTCTAAAAACAATCCATGTAAATGTAGAGAATTGTACATAGAGCCATTGGGTAGATCAAGCGGGACATCAACAGGAAAAGCCATCAGCTGAACCTCTTGTCAATCAGTCGTGTTACTCATTAGTAGAACAGTTTTCATTGAGCTGTTGAGTTTCTGCAGTGGAAAGGAAGGACTTTGTTTGAAGCATGAAAATACCTGTGTATGAGCAGCCATCTTTTCCCACTAGTTTAGGTTTGACGAAGAAATTAGAGCCGAGTTATGACTTCTTCTTTTTAATCGGAAAAAGAACAAATGATGTACACAAAGTTATTGGTAGCAACAACTGCCCATAATACACAAATAAGCAATAGGGAAAATGGAGTAAGTAGACTTTAGGTCCTCCAGCAACATAAGCCCACATCAGCATTAAAGATAACTTTAGCCACTCTATCTCTAAGCTTTATCAAAGCCTAGATGTTCCAGGTCTTCATAAGTCACTCTGTGTCTCTAATTGTGGCACAATTGTGCAGAGGTCAGACATTTAGTTTTCTGAGTAAAATTGCTTTTTTTGTCATTAAGAAAAAAGGAG
>NW_015151682.1:0-919 GCF_000732505.1 Cyprinodon variegatus
TTTTCAGGTTTTTCTTTGTTGTCCTCTGTTGTCCTCTTGTGTGGGTGTTCCTTTTCCCTTGGCTTCCTCGTTGTCTCTACTCACACCTGCTCGTTAGCCCTGCCTTTGTCTCAGTCAGCTATATATACTCTCCCTCTGCTGTCACTCCTAGTTGGTTCGTCTGTTGTTGCTGCTTCTGTTGTTGCTGCTTCTGTCGTCGCTGGTTCCCCGTCTCTGTTGCTGATTGATTTTCCCCTGATGTCTCCATGGTTCTGGTTTGTGTTACATTTTAAGTTGGATTTTGGATTGCTGCCTTTGTTTACTGTTTTCACCGATTAAACTGCAGAAATCACCTCAGCATCTCTGCCTCTGCATTTTGGTCCTCTATACCACAACCAAACTGTGACGATAATAAAGTGTAAAATGTGTGAGGTTTTGGAGAATATCTGCTATCTGAGTGTTAGAGGAGTAAACAATATGCACGTGGCACTGAGACAGTCTCTCAATAACAATGTTTTTTTTTATTTTTATTAAAGTCCTTCAGAACACAGCATTGGTGTAAAGACTGCTGCTTTCCATGGCATTGAGGCATATGTTTTTCTGTGATTTTCAACAGTGATTTTCCATTTCTACTTCTATGAAGCAGAGAATAATAAATATAAGATATTTTTCCTTTTAGTAAGAGTGGTCCGATTGCTCCACTATATAAAGACCTTTCAGAGAAAAAATATTTGTGCAAACTATGGTTGAATGCTTTATTGAGATAAATGGTGAGACATTTCCATTTTGACCAAATTGGAACACTGTTTTAAAAAGAGGCTTTTGGGCTCGCTATTTTCATCTATCTGCCATGGTATTGAGCAAGGCTTTACTTCTGCACACACACACACACACACACACATATATGTATATATATATATATATATATATATATATATAT
>NW_015151682.1:3683-41370 GCF_000732505.1 Cyprinodon variegatus
AAAAAATTATTTTAATGTGAAGTTTAATATATAGCAAATATATTCACCTGAGAACTGATTAATGTTATCAATTATGTCTTTGTGTTACAGACCCTGGTGGCCTGCACTGAAATGTATATGACAATAAATTAGTGAATCTCAATCTATTTATTTATTTTTATTTATTCCTTCCTCACCAACAGACCTCAGTCAGTCTGGGACAGACAGAACACCTCTGATGTCATCACCCTAAGCACAGGCTCCCCTCAGGGCTGTGCCCTGACGCCCTGCTGTTCACTCTGATGACACATGACTGCATCCCCAGGTTCACCACCAATCACAGTGCGAAGATTGCAGACGACACCAGGGTGGTGGGTTTCATCAGACACAACAACAACCAGTACTACAGAGAGGAGTTGGAGCAGCTAGTGGACTGGTGCAAAGATAACAGCCTGGTCCTGAACGTGGAGAAGACAAAGGAGATCACCTTGGACTTCAGGAAGAACTGGCCTAACCACGCTCCACTGGTCATCAACAGCTCAGCTGTAGAGGTGGTCAACAGCACCAAATTCCTGGGGGTGCACATCACAGACAACCCTCACCTTTACTGTAAACAGCACCTCACTGATCAAAAGGGCACAAAAGCGCATGTACTTCTTATGGAGGATGAGGATAGCCCACCTGCCCCCACCCTTCCTAACCACTTTCTACAAAAGCATCATAGAGAGCGTTCTGACCAGCTGTCTCACTTTTTGGTGTGGACGCTGCAGCGCTTCAGACTGGAAGAAGGTGAGGAGAGTGGTGAGAACAGCAGAGAAGATCATCAGGGCTCCTCTTCCCTCCATTAAAGACATTTTATCCCAGCGCTGTGTGTCCCGAGCACGTAACATCATAAATGACCCCTCAAACCCCCACCATGGACTGTTCTCCCTGCTGCCCTCTGGGAAGAGGCTTCAAAGCATCTGATGCAGGTCCGGCAGATTCCACAACAGTTTCTTCCCCACTGCAATTAGACAACTGAATGTTTTGTAAAATGGGTTACTGTATTGTATTTTATTATATTTATTATATTTTATCATTAAATAAAAAAACAAAAAAAAAAAAAAAAAAAAAACGTTAGAACTGTAAATTTACAGTCATATGTATATATTACTCTTTTTATATATTTATTTATTTTTACTATTTTTCAAAGGCTGCACATTTAAATAAGATGAAATTGTCCAGAGCTGTTCCAAACAAAATGTCTTTTGCTTTAAGCTTGTACAAACAAAATGACAAACTTATTGCAGCAAAAAATATGACAGACCAGCATGTGTACTGTTAGAACTATTCTGCGCAATTCAGAATAATCTTCTAGTATTTCTAATACCAGTTTTCCAGAGTGCTTGGCAGAGTTGTATGAACTGTGAAAGGAATACTTGGAGTTGTTGTGCAAACTGTGCCCACTGGGACTTAAACAAGTCAGCACGTCAGCCACTTCCACTTAAAATTTAAAGCAACTCATCGAGTTAAAGAGGTCCTGCACATACAGTATACCTTGACTGCATTGAGTATTTTCCATTTCATTCTATATCTTTCTTTCTTATGATCCCACATTTAAAGGGTGAAATATCAGGTTCTATTGTAGGATTGTGGCTTAATTTACCAAATGAACTTAAACTACTTCATTCATGTGGGGAGTGTTGGCCTACTGGTTAGAGTAGTGCGCTTGTGCTCTGAGAGGGTGGAAGTAACTGGTTGAATCCCCAGAGCCTGCACTCTGGGCTCCCTGAGCAAGACCCTTAACCACACACTGCTCCACTGCATAATGACAGCCCACTGCTCCCCAAGGGAATGGGTTAAATGCAGAGAATGAGTTTCATTGCTTTGTACTTGTGACAATGTAATGAAAATACAGTTTAATTATATTCTATTATGGGTTTGTGAACTTAGTAAATAAAAAAAAAGTAAACTATGAATGTGAGCTTGTTCATTTTTATTTGTGTGAACTGAACTTTGAGCTCCTTCTTTTTAATTATGAACTGGCATAACATGAACCTTGGCATTCCTGTCCTTCTTTCTTGACTCCTTGTTGAGTAGAGTGTAACGGCTTTCGTTAACATTAAAATGGTGACAGGGTGGGATGTTCAAAGCCGCCATTTGGCACGACCTTGGGATTTAAAGTTGTAAATGCCATTTCACCCCACTGTGATAGTTCTAGTGTTAACAGGCAGGTTATATAAAGGGCTGATTGTTCTCCTGCAGCAGTGTGTCGCAGTGAGCATGTCGCAGGTATGACGCAGACATTTTTGATTTATGCCCAATATTGAAGCATGGCCTGCGCTATGTTACACGCCACAATGCAAAGGGGGAAATCACGAACTATCTGTGGGTCTATGTAGATACGGCTGAGGCGGTGAGGATGTGGGGGCCAGTTTGTCCGACAACGGAGGGACATGACGGCGAAAATTAGCGGGGATGCAGGTGGAAAAATGGTCCCAGCATTCTCGAGCATCTCGCTCTTCTAGCTGGTCCAACTTAACGAGTCGTTTTCCACAATCATGGTCATACAAACAAAACAAGCCTGTAAGGTACCAAACAGGGCACGCATAGTGTAGAGGCGATGTAGATTTGACCAATCAGAGGCCTCCTGTTTGCGGCACTGTCACCTACAAATTGGGACCTACGCAGACAACCTAGTTTCAAAGTATAAATCAGCCTTTAGGGTTTGACAAGCACATACATGAATAATATAAAATAATCCAAACATAAAATAGAAATAAATTTAAATAAAAGTTTCAAAGGTAAACTCTCAATTGCTAAGCCAAGGTATTTATAATCCTGTACTGCAGTCTTTTACCTATCAAATGCTGATTGTTTTTGCCTCTGCTGCACTCCATTGATCAGCATTACTAATCTTGGAAATAAGCATTTATTAATTGAGAACAGTTTTTTTTAGGACTCTTCAATAAATCTGGGTTATCTTGTTGATTTCATCTTGCCTATTCTCCTTTTACCTATTCTCAATGTCTGATAAAACAGGAAATAAAATTGTTTAGCCATAAACTTCAATACTGAAAATACAGAAACATTTTCAGAGACAGAGACTGTGTGTTATTCTAATTGGTGATCACAAGATTACATTATTAGTATATCCACTTAATTCGGTGATAATTTGCAAACGAGTTAGAAGCTTAGTCAGAGATCTGTGTTATTTTTTTCTTGTTTACATGTTAGAAATAGGATATAAAAAAAAAAATCCTAATTAACTTTGATAAAAGTGGGGAAGCTGAAAGCTGCATTGTTTCTACTGGTTTAAGATGATGTGGCCTGGCAGTGATTAATCATGTGAGTCCTCAGGTCCCTCAGGAGGCACGGGGAAGGACACCTTGGGTTTACACTGATACAGGTACAACTGAGGAACAGACTGCTATGGGCAGTGGGGGAAAAATAGCTTTCGGCCTGTTCCACCCCATGGGGTTCTTTTACAAAAGTGAGAGCCTGATTGGGTTCCACCTTTCTTACAGGAATGTCAAGTCGAGGGCATTTGAAGAATTTATTTAAACACAAGTACAGGGTCTATCCTCAGGGATCTACATGTTGTAATTACATGTTTTCCCATTATTCATACGTAGACATCCGGTATCCCTCTCTGTAAGCTTAGAGAATGTAGGTAAACTCTTACACTTCACCTACATCTGCTCCTAGCTAGAAAAAAAGAAAGAAAAACAAGATTTTTTTGTAAACGATATAACATTATTTGAAGATGTGTATACTGCCACAATAGAGCCCAAATCAATTGGATGAACCATTTCAAACCATCCCCTTTTCTTTTGCACGACGAGAACAAAGAATGTCTGGGAACTTGCGGTCAACGAAACAGTCAGCTCACGCATGGACCAATCAACTGATTAGGTGGCTGAAACTTAAACAGGAAATACCCCTACGTCATTCATGGTATAAAAGTCAGAATGCAAGCTCAATCTTTCTCTTTTCCCTGGGTTTTCATCGCCTGTAAGGAGAGACCCCGTTTCACATGAAATGCTAAAGAAAGCTAGCTGGAAGTAGCTTTCGTTTTCCTGCATCAAAAGTCACGGATCGCAGTGTCCCATCGTGCATAGCACTGAACTGGGGAGTCAGAAACCTCTGAAGCTAAACGCTGAGTGGAGTCCAGGACTGCACCCCCCCAAATCCCCATCCACTTTTCTTTTTTGATGCATTAATGAGGTGCTGCGCTCGAGCGAGAGAGCAGCTAGATAGGAGAAACTTGAAATAATGCTGATTTTAATCTGTGTTGGTTATAAGAACTCTGGTTCAATATTTGAAATAAGTGTGCTGTGAAAGCTGCAAGTGATATTTCCTTTTTCTTCTCTTTTCTATCCTACTTTCTTTCCCTTTTTGCTTTAAGGTAGCTTATAGATTTTGCCCAATTCAACTGCGTGCATAAGCTGTTATCAGTGGCTAGATTTGAATTTCCAGCAGTTTTTGGTGCCACCACTGTTGTTTAAGAGAGTTACCCACCTAATGTGGTTTTGTTACAGGGGTTTTAATGGGCAGGTTTTGTTGGCGTAAAGCAGAGGTCACAGATTAGCAGATTGGATCCGGACCCACCTGCTGGCTAATCCGGACCCAACCTGATTTAAAACATTTATAAATTACTGGATGTTGTCCGACAGTGTCTAACTTCACTTGCGCTGCTTCTCCTGTTAACATGGTAAAGCCCTCAAGGCATCTGAAACCAGGTGGCACGTGATACAAATTAGCCAATGAGCTGTATCAGTCTGGGTTGCTGCTGCTAGCTACTTTTGGACACAGCAGGCAAACCTGTGGCAAGCCGGGCGGTAGGAAAGAAGGAGAAGATGATGAGAAAAAGAAAGCAGAGAAAGTGTGGACTGCTGGAAGAACTGCAGTGAACTGGTGACAAAAAGGTGAAATTGTGTTCTCAAAGGCGACTCTACACATTTTGAGTATGTTTGGCTCAACCTACTGCTGTCCCCTCCCTTCAGGGGAAATTTCTTGGGGAGTGGTGGCCTAGTGGTTAGGGTATAGAGCTAACCACATAGGGAAAAAAACTTTTTTGGCCTTTATCAAAGAGAACCAAGGCACTGACACTGTAGATTTAATTTGCAGAGACTGGGTGGTTGATGTTTTCTACTCTTCCTACTCAATAAAAGCAAGAGATGTCGCCTTGCTTAAAAAAGCCTGAACTTTAAATTACTTAATTAGAAAGGAAGAAGATTTTTGCCTTCAACTCTGAAATAAACAGCAGCAATTCTCAGTGTATATATATTTGGCCCTAGTTATGAGGACCCATTATTCTGTAACAATCGGATTATGAAACTGGCTACAATAGGGGACCAGTGTATTGTAGTGGAGACTTTAATTTGGTTTTACATCCCCTCCTGGATCAAAAATCACCCAACATTTTTATTATCAAAGGCGGCAACAGTACTAAAGCAAGGTATGGAAAACAAACGCATAATAAATGTGTGGCAAGATCTTAATCCAAACTAGAGGAAATTCTCTTTCATCTGACTAATGCATAAAGCTCAGCATACACTATACGAGTTTTTGCACTTTTTGCGTGATGTAGAATACAAGTGATAACAAGGGGCAATTAGCCTCTCATGACCACCTCCTGATGAGGAATCGTAAGGTCGGGAGAAAATCAAACATGTTTAAAATTTAGGCTGCAATCATAAGGTCTTTATGAGCAAATCCTGCTGTTGAAGCAGAGCTATGAGCATCTATGGGCCAATTTACCAGAAAGAATTTACATGTTCTTGAAGGCCATGGTCGTAGAATGTTTAGCATCTACATATTTAGCAGCCCCTTTTCAGATTATAATCCTATCAAACTCTCCTGAACGATTAGCTCACACCTCGCAACTCGTAGGTGGAGATGAAAAAACCACAGGCTGAAACATGCTGAATTTATTTAATTCATAACAGCATAATTGAAATATATATTGATGCCAACTCAAATTCCTCCTCATATGCAAAAATTTTGCAGGCCTATATGAGAGGTCATTTTTGTCATACAGTGACTACAAGGTAAAACAAACTAGACAGAAACGAACTAAATTAGAAAAAGAACGTAGGATCAGGATTACATAGCCACCAAGAATATACTGTAGAGCCATCCTGCCACAAGACATCCTGAAAGAACCTCCTCTTGAAGTCCACATATGTATTAAAATGCCGATTGACAAAATAATAACGTTTTCTGTATTTGATATCATCAATGGAAAATAAGGACTCTGGAGGAACTGACTGCATTTGGAGGCGGTTACTCAGCCATTTTATTCAGGTGTGTCAGACCAAGGATGAATCTAAGAGTTGCAGGATACCAGCCCCCAGGAAATGGAATTGCCCATCCCTGTTGTACAGTGTTTCGTTAAGACTAGATATCTGTATTGGTTTTGAAAAGTGTGACTTTCAGTATAATTGTAGATGCTTACAATACACAAAGGATATCCTGTAAAACCAGAATTTAATAAAACCAATGTTGAAAAGAAAGTGGCAAGCCTCACATTGTATACACCTTACACCGTTGTAGTTTAAAGGCTCAAGCAGAGCCTCTGTATTAATCATGTAATTCTTAAAAAGTGTCTTTTTTATCCTGAAAGCTCATTCCCAGATAAATGTATCTATGTCTGTGTAATTCCACCCACTGCAGATTCACAAATAACTTTAAGGATCAAAAACTAAGTACTATAGAACCATCCTGCAACCTAAATAATGTCTGCAGAGAGTGGAAGCTAGGGACCAACAGAGGCCCTACAACACAATCTCCTTATAAACACCCCTCTGTTTATTCCCTAGGCTAAGAGAGCTATTATCAAGCATGTGGCACGCTGTCGTCCTTATCCACACCTGAGATGAGCTTGTTTTTTTCCACACTGAAGCCATCCCCAAGTCATATACTAAAAATCTGTGTCAGACCATCAATCTAAATCTGTAGCAACCCAGAGCCAGACAGGAGTTTGGAATGGGTCTCACTGTTACCAGTTTTGTCAATCATGACAGCCTCTGCAGCTAATACACCACAGATGGTGAGCTGGTCTCTGTCCCTGTTTGTCACAGCAAAAGAGGAGTGACAGGGTTTTATGCCATGTGAGGCAACACTCGTTAAAACTCTGCTATATTTCAACCTTCTTTAGCAAGAGTCTACTCTTTGAGAGCACAACATCCCCCGCAGCTATAAGTGCAAAGATAAATCACCCACAATGAAGCATAACAAAACATGTTATGTTGTTTTTAGTTTTTTTTCTGCCAAAGAATTAATCATCCATCATTCACAAAGATATGGCTTATATAGTTTTTAAATACAAACTGCTACAATAAAATAATGCTACAAGCATTGTACCATCTGCTGGCAGTTTTTTTCCTCTTTTTAGAGATACAAGTAAAGAACATTGAGATTGGATTTGAAAAGTGCCAGTGACTTGTGCCTGTGAAACACTTTAATCATCAATGCAGATAATTGAAGAAAATCATATAACACATAAGACATTATGAATGAATAATCAATCAATCTATCTATCTATCTTTAATGCACACCGATACCAACCACAAATTAGTACTGTAAATAATTTATTCTTCTCAGTGGGGAGCATCTTACACTGTTGTGCAACTATGTTCTTACTGGTAGTTATGAATCCAATAATACCTGGCTTGTGGGGTGGGGTATTCAGAGCAAATAATTGGCTTTAAGGAGTGTGGAGACAGCGGACACTCCGAGTTTACTGAAGAAAACCTGCTCCCGACCAGGTTAGCTCTGAGGAGAATGTTACAACGGTGACTGAAACAAAGGTTGAGGAAACTCTGTGAAATGGGAAACTAATGATTTCAGGTTTAAAAAACTAACATAGCAGCATTTTGTTCAGTAAAGTCAGACTTTCCTGTCTCCTTTCTCCTTGTAGCCAATCACCTTGATTTATTTCCTGATCTAGTCAAATCATTGTCATGGTTTTGTGCATCGAAAAAATAGTTTCTTGACACATTAATTGTAAAAACAAACATTGTAAGTAAGTTTGACAAGTGTCTTATTAAAGAATGATCTGCAAATAAATATTTAAACGGAGCAGATTCTACAACTCAGTGACAGGATATTAGATTTTGTTTTTTGTTTAGTCATTTTGAGCGACATTCAGATGTTGGGTTTGGGGTTTACGGTTAGTATTCATTGAGTGGTAACAACCTTCTTAGCCTATTGGCACAATCTGAAGCACTTCTATGGGACTGATAACCATAGAATTATAACCTATTGTTACTGGTTAGCATTCGTATTATTTTGACTATGAAGAAATGTATTTCAGATATCAAAAATACATATTCAGTCAAACTGATAGATGTCCAGGTATATAAAACTTAATTCATTTATTTTTGCCTGCATTAATTCTTTTAAATATGATCAAGTGTACACCAAAAGAATGCTATCTTATTGCATTTGAAAAATATCAACATAAAATATTAATTTTCCCATTTAAAAATATTTGCATTATTTGTTTATAACCATTTTTATGTATTTTTACTATTGTACAAAATAAAATGAAGTAATGAAAAATCATCAGAATGTGCAAAATCTTTAAATTGAATTACTACTGTGACAAAAATAAAAAGTGATGATAAAGAACTACTCTCACTTCTTGGCTGTGTTTTTGCAGGTAACTGTATGAATGTGATTGAATGGAACTACGATTGTTTCCATACAATCCTAAATACTGTTATTGAAAAATTTACACATTTTGAATTCAGCCTCTTAAGGTCTGAAGTTACATGAAGTATGATTTTTTTTTTTTAAATAACTAAACAGCACATAGAAACCACAATTTGTTATACTCTTAAATTTATTGATACTGTTATGGGACAAAAAGAGAGGAAAAAAGTAGAATATATCTCCTCATTTGTCATACTTTCATCTATATAAGCAGTTTTCTGGCCCAATCCCACTCTCATGTGGATTAACTATTCTTCTGCTTTAGGTGACTTTTTATAGTGTTTTGGCAGTAAATAAAAATGTACATGAAGTGGCTTCATCTTCTTTGAAAGGACAAGTTTTGTTTTATGAAATCTTATTTTACCTCATCCCCAGTTGAAAATTCCAGGGGAAGACCTGATGATCAGAAAATGGAAGATAACCAAAGTATAATGTTAACTTCATTTTCAACATCATCTTGAAGACATAACCTACATGATTATATGCAAATAGGAAACAGGTGAAATGCTAAAAATGCATGTTGTTTATTTCACAGCTCCTCAAACCCATGTCTTATATTAAGTTGTAAGAGAAATGATTGAATTTCAAGTGCAGAGAAAAGCAGGTTGAGCAGGTATTGAAAATGTAATCATGTTAGGAATCCAGTTTGTGTGAGTTGTTTGTGTGTTTTTTTCTCTGCCTCCACCACCAGGTGGTGCCCTGTGCTCATTGGCCTTCCTGCACACATGCGGCTCGTTGGTTCATCACTGAAGAGTATTTGAGCGGCTGACTGTCACTACCTCGACGCCAGAGTGTTTGCCAGTTTTGGGTACTCTAGCCAAGCTGAGTTTAGCTGAGTCTAACTGAGTCTTTGCGTCTCTGAGTCTAACTTTGCTTTTTGTCTTTGCCTATCGGCAGGAAGCCTTCTTGTGTAACTGGATGCCTGGCCTTCTCCCCCTGGAGGGATTAACCGAGTTCACACTGAGCAGGGGAAAACATCCACACGTTCCATTCAAGTTCCTTTTGGAAATCCAAGTGACAATCTCCTCCATTGCTCCTCAGGGTCCAACGGATGTCTACCTGTCCTCTTTCCAACGAGTTCCATCTTCATTGCATAAACCCACACCAACTGGATCAAGGAAAGACAAGAACCCCCTCAAACGTGAGTCCCGCTGCCACTGTGCTAAAGTATCAATCAGTTTTTCTTACGGCCCATAAACTGATCACTGTGATCTCCTCTCCAGACTTTCCAGTTCCGGATCACCAGTTCTGAGTTCCTGATTCAACTCCTGTACAGTCTCCTCCATAAACCTGTTAAACTTTTCCCCTGTTTCTCCGAGAGGTTCTCTGCATGTGGGTCAGATCTCTTAAATCGATCATGACAAATCACTTAAATGTAATCACTTTGAAATACACTACTCAAAAAATTAAAGGAACACTTTTTAATCAGAGCATAGCATTAAGTTAACTAAACTTCTGGGATATTGATTTGGTCAGGTAAGTAGCAGAGGGGGTTGTTAATCAGTTGTAGTTGCTTTGGTGTTACTGACATTAACAACAGGTGCACTAGAGGGGCAACAATGAGACGGCCATCAAAACAGGAATGGTTTTACAGGTGAAGGCCACTGACATTTTTCCCCTCCTCCTCTTTTCTGACTCTTTCACCAGTTTTGCATTTGGCTAGGGTCACAGTCACTACTGTTATCATGAGGCGCTACCTGGACCCTACAGAGGTTGCACAGGCAGGCCAACTCCTCCAAGATGGCATATCAATATGTGCCATTGCCGCAAGGTTTGATGTGTCTCCCAGCACAATCTCAGGAGAATGGAGGAGATTCCAGGAGACAGGCAGTTACTCCAGGAGAGCTGGACGGGGCTGTAGAGGGTCTACAACCCATCAGGACCTGTATCTGCTCCTTTGTTCAAGGAGGAGCAGGACGAGCACTGCCAGAGCCCAACAAAATGACCTCCAGCAGGCCACTGGTGTGAATGTTTCTGACCAAACAATCAGAAACAGACTTCACAAGGGTGGCCTGAGGGCCCGACGTCCTCTAGTGGGCCCCCGTGCTCACTGCCCGGCACCATAGAGCTCGACTGGCATTTGCCACAGATCACCAGAATTGGCAAGTCTGCCATTGGCGACCTGTGCTTTTTACAGATGAGAGCAGGTTCACCCTAAACATATGTGACAGATGTGAAAGGTTCTGGATAAGCCGTGGAGAACATCATGCTGCCTGTAACATCGTTCAGCACGACCAGTTTGGTGGTGGGTCAAACCGCCTCATATGCATGGAGGGACTCACAGACCTATACAGGCTAGATAACGGCACCCTGACTGCCATTAGTTATCGGGATGAAATCCTTGCACCCATTGTCAGATCCTATGCTGGTGCAGCGGGTCCTGGGTTCCTCCTGGTGCATGAAAGTAACCAGCCTCATGTGGCGAGAGTATACAGGCAGTTCCTGGAGACTGAAGGAAGTGATACTATTAATTGGCCCCCACGTTCGCCTGACCTAAATCCAATAGAACCCCTCTGGGACATTATGTTTCGATCCATCCGGCGCCGCAAGGTTGCACCTCAGACTGTCCAGGAGCTCATTGATGCCCTGGTCCAGATCTGGGAGGAGATACCCCAGGACGCCATCTGTTGTCTCATTAGGAGCATGCCCCGATGTTGTCAGGCATGCATACACGCATGTGGGGGCCATACAAATTACTGAATACCATTTTGAGCTGTTGCAATGAAATTTCAGCAAAACCCTCTGTAGGTTGATCATTTTCCTTTCCATCAAATTATATGGCATCCTTTTGTTCCTAACACATCACCCAGTCCATATCAGTATAAATAAACAGCATGTTTTTTCCCCCATTGTGATCTGATGTGTTTTCAAAGTGTTCCTTTAAATTTTTTGAAGTGAATAATGGGTACCTGTACAATCTGTTTTTGTAAGCCCTTGTTTGCTTTTATTTCACATACTGGTTGTAGTTCCTGTTTTTGTCAGCGTGTGTTGCTATTGTAACAGAGGTTTAAAAAGTACCAGAAGGTGAAAAACCTGTTTAATACACCATGGCATTCTAGCTGAGAGAAATGAAGAAAGGGACATTTTTTGGAGCCAAGGTTTAGGTTGAAGAAGACAACTTTATGGCCACATGGGGAAAGAATCCAGATCTCTGAAATGACCCTACCGATTTTTACATACTAATTTATGTTTTTCTAGCTGCATTGCAAGAACTGCTGAGTGCTAATAAGACTGTTTATCCACCATTTTTTTGGAGCAGTTATTCCTTATGAGCTGCGTATAAGTGATATACAGAACATTCACATTATAAGAGTCTACTTTGTTTTTGTTTTTTTTTGTTTTTTTTTGCTTTTGTTCCTCTTGAGGATAAAGTATCCCATTTTAAATGAGGTTCTGTGTGCTCTATTAATCCTAGCTTCATGTAATAAATCTGTTCAAATTCCCCATTTCCCTTTATTTATACTACGCTTCCAGAACCTAGTAAATGCATTTGTCTGTGCTTTTTGTAAGCAAGTGCTACACCGAGTTGAAACCAGTTGTCATAAAATGGGACAGAAGGACCCAGTATTCAAGGTGAGACAGTCAGTAGGAAAGTTCAAAACGTTTATTAATACAAAAACAAAACAGAACAGCAACAGGCTTCTGAAGATCTGCGGACCTGTAGCAGCTGCAGGAGGGGGGGCGGGCACCGCCCAATCATTGACACTCATTGACACAGAAAAACAGGTAAGTGACCATGATCATCTGAACAGAAGATGATTAATAGAGTGAGTCATTTATCTGGTTTAACAGTTCAGTCCATCCTCTCAATCATAGGCAGGATAAGCCCATGAGCTGCCAATAGCTACGTTTACATGCGCAAAATTTCCCCGATCCGATCCAAACCTTGGTTGATCGGAAATTCAAAATCTCCGTTTACATGGACACTAAATTAAATGATCCGATCATGACATGTGTATACATGTACCAAGCGTTGGATCAGATTAAATCTTTTAAGCATGCGCAGAACTTCCTGCCAAACTTGGCAGTTCTGTCTGCGTCTGGTTTTTGGGAGGCCTGACAAACAATGCGCTCGGAGCGAGCGGAAAGAAAAAAGGAGAGAGGAGGAAAAAAGCGCTTGGCAGCGAAATGTACGAGAGAAAATGTAGAGAATGAGCGATTGAACCGGCGTGGGAGAGCGAGTGGGCTGTGGAGAGAGAAAAGAGGAAGAGGAGGAGGATAAATTCCTGCTTCCTGCAGCTTTAAATGAACTTGAGTGTATAAGTCGGCGTTCCTAGACTCCCCCCGCCATGTTGTTCACAGCGAGAGCGACCGGTGGTTTCCTGTTGTTGACAAGGCGGAAAAACGTCACGCTGACGTCGCACACATGCGCAGTGAAGATTATTTTACTCTTAAGATCCGAATGGGTGTTTACATGGACGCCAATCGGAATGGCGATCGGCAAAAACCACCTCTCTCATTCGGAATTAAATTTAGATCCGATCAGACCGAATCGGATTAGAATCTTCAGTCTGACATGTTTACATGAAACATTTTTGATCTGATCAGGCCTTCAATCCGATTAGTTGTGTCCATGTAAACGTAGCTAGTGAGAGGTGGCCCTGAGCCATCCAGACCTTCCCCAATGCAGCAACACCAGTGAGCAGGCTGGACTCCGACCCAGGACAGAGATTCAGATCAGACTTGAGTAGTACTGGAATCCAGAAGTCCGCAGTCCGGTCAGGGGTTCCGTTCCACACAGGATCAGACAGATTCAGATTCCAGGAATCCATCAGAAGGCTGGTTCAGAGTCCCGTGCGTCTAGCATCCAGCTCAGATAGAAATGCACCTGGGAGACAGAGTCTAACCATGGTTCAGGCAAACACATCAGGCAGGGACAGACAGGGACAGTGGGTGAGAGGGAACGGAATCAGGAAAATAGAAACCCTAGGGAAAATGCTCTCACCACTGGTTACGGAATAACTCGCCCAAGAGCACTGGTTTGAAAAAAAGCTCCTCACTTGAACATAAAGATTGGAAATAAATCTAAAACTAACAAAACTGACAGACAGGACAAAAACAAAAAACAAACAATGATCTAGCCATGATAGCTGGAACTGAGCCCAATATAAGGGAAACTGGCAGGTGGATGAGATGAGGGATAATTAGAAGCTGGATAGAGTTAAGCAGGTGAAACGCATGAGTAATTAAGTAGGTACCAGGTCAGATCATAACAGCAGTAGATAGAAGCTTCTTCTATTTAATGCTGTGGGAATGGTACGAAAGTCAAGTTTGTTGCCTGCTACGCAAGTTCCTGTTACTGGTCAAGATAGGCGATGACTTTATCGCTGTAACCAATATTGGTTTAAAGTATGCTCTTTTTCCGCATTTTAAATATGTTTTAAAAAATGTATATCTGAAATTAGATTGTGGTTGCATAAGGATAATAGAGATTGTTGATTCTTAATTATATTCAATGACACAGAATGGATCCTACAATGATTACAATAGAAATTAATTGGTCAACACTTTCTTTTTTTAGATAAAATCGCTAATGCTAATACGGTTTCTGTCTTTTTCTAAACCAGACTGTTTGCTCTACAGTGATGTAAGAGCTACACCAGGGACTGTAACAAAAATATAAAGGCTCTATAGGGAGTTTGTCCTCTAAAAGGGCTATCCAACTATGATTTATCTGTGTCCCCATTTTGTGTTGATCATACACATTGGAAGACACATGATGTTGCAACCATTTGTATTGGTATCAGTAACAGGACAGCAATGTAATTAATATCAAGGGTTATTTAAAAAAAAATGTATCCTTTTAGGTAAATATTAATTAATCTGATAACGGTTTTATTTACTCTTTCATTGTTTAGAAAGGTGACCCCAACAGAACAAAGTCAGTGTTTCACTTTACAGTGAATAAGCAGCATATTTACTGGAGAAACTGGGATTAATCTGTCCTGCGGTTTAAAACAAATGTATGATATATCTATTATGACAATTTTACACACATCTATTGACCTTGATTACAATTTTTAAACATGAAAGACATATATGATGCCTTCTGTTTTTCAAGATCTTATCCAGATCTTATCTAAATATACTCTTTGGAATTAAAGACATAATCTAACATTTCTCCCTAATTTTGTAAAATAATTTCTTAATCAAAAAATAGGGGACTAACTGTGCTAAGGACAGTATTCTGCTGGATAAATTAGAACCCATATTAGTGTTTAAAGGAGTTTCTTATAAAACTGCAGCCTTAAGAATGGGGCACAACTACAATACAGGTTTATCAGCAGAAATATTCACATTTGGGACATGCTGATTATAGTAGCAAGCCATGGAGTCAGGGGATTTACATCAGAAAGCAATCCAGAACGAAGTCTTTCTGTCTACTGAAAAGCCCAGTAGCTGTTTAAGACAGAGAAGCAGAGCTGGGCTGGAAACTGCTTTAAGATGAAATAGAACAAAGTGCTCAGCTGTGTTTTTGATCAATGAAAGAATTAAACTTCACTAATCTGTGAAATAACTTATTCAGTTCATTAATAACACATATGAAATTAAATGAAAGTGCTTCAGAAAAAGAGCTATTATGCTGCCAAACCAAAAAAGACCAAATGTAAAGTGGTCTTTTACACTTAATATTCACAGCTCTATGTAAAATACATTGACACGTGACTGTTGTCAATTCTTCAGAGAAACACACAAAAAAGTCTAAGCACATGAACTGCACTTAGTGTTAGTGCAAAGGGAATGGGCTGATTCAGCTATAATATGTTTCAGAGTTCAGTGTTCAGTTTAGTGTTTATTTTTTCTTTTCTTTTGGAACTAGGAAGTCTAGAAAAGGCATAAGTATCATCAATATTTGGAAAAATGTTTTTCTTTTCAGGGTAAGGGTTACAACATGACCACATATGACTCCTTATATAACATAAACTATATTTGAGTTCTGCATTGGTGGATACACTTATTTTGTCATGACTCTTAGCACTGGGGCTGGTTTAATTCATCGTTCAACTCACCTGTCAGCTCTGTCCCTTTCCCAATCAGACTCTATCAGATTCACCTCCACATCTGACTATATAACCAGCACTCAGACCAGACACTAGTGCCAGATTATTAGGAGCCATCAGTGAGTTTAGTTCAGCGTTCCTGTTAGATGTTTATGGGGGAACAGCTCCACCGTATTTAAAAATAAATACAGAAATAAATAAATGCTCAATAAATAAATAAGCATACAATTACCTGCTTCAAAAAGTACAATAAACAAATAAATATAGGTAGGAGTTAAATTATACAGTGAGACATAAATGTATATATATCTATTTTAATTGGCTTTTTTATTTATTCGCCTTTGTAATAATTACCATATTTAATTATTGTCTGTTTTAATCTTCAACTTTATTTATAACTTTTTTTTAAAGTATTTATTTATGTGCATGTTATAATATTTTTGTCTCTTTTATTCTTCCTTTGTATTTTTACACTATTTATTTCTTCAATGCTCTTTATTTCTACCTGTCGTATTAACATTTCTGTATGCATTACTGCCTCATTATGCAAATGAGGAGGGGTGTGTCTTATAGGGTCAATTTCTTCCCATTGGTTGATTAGCATTTTATTGCTAATCCACAGGAGGAGAGAAGAGTCTGACGTCAGTCCTGAAGTCGCTGGCTGTTTCTCAATTCATAAGAACATGAGTATGGACTCATGTCCCCCCCCAAGTTCGTCTATCTTGCCCAGGAATTTTACTTCCTACCGTAAGTGGCAATAATCTGAACAAGGTAGAATTTTCTTGGAAATCACTCCTAATGCTTAGTTTAGCAGCAGATTTTTGGGGAACTAGTCAGGGTCTGTCAAGTCTTTCAGAGAGCTTGTATGGAAATGTTTGAATTTTATTATCATATTCAAAAGAATACTTTTTCCAAATGATTTAATCAATGCAGAGCACCAAATCCACAAGCAAAATCCCTTCACAAAGACGGCGCAGGAAATCTAGTGGGAAACCAGTGATGGGATGAAGTGCTGCAGTGCTTTTCTGAGAGGACAGTCACCTCTAACACCAGTATGGTTTACATTATCTCCTTGTATTATTTTTTTCACAAGAAGATCACAAAACTATTGTTTCGTGGCGAATTCACCATCAGAAACTTTTGTGGGTTGCACCTTATCCACAGTACAGAAACTGAATCTGTGAAAATTATGCAGAGAAAGCCAGCAAGCCCATTATCAGCCAAACTATCAGATGCCAAATAGAGCACAGAGCCCTTGATACACTCACCAAGGGTTTCAATAAAGACAACCCTTGCTCCAGAGTTTGCAAATCTTTCAGCAAAGGGGTGAGGACATTTTCGTAACCAGGTTTCCCCAGGCCCAAAACCTTGCACAGCAGAGTAATTTGTACTATATGTAGGCTGGACCTGTACTGACTTGGTAGATTGGTAAGTAACAAATATACTGCAGTAAGTTTGTGGATCTTGCTAGCAGTGCCTAGAGGATTGGCTAGCTCTATATCATCTACATACAAAATCCGTGAAAACCTCAGGTCTCTTGCTGCTGACAAAAAAAAAAAAGTTTTCTTTGAAATATGTCCCATCTTCATAGGATATGTATACTCCAGGAGATGATTGTTTCAGTTCTTTCATTTTATTAAGGATGTCAGTATTTTTTAACAGAGACTGGAATATTTGCAAAACAGGGACATCCACAACTGTGGGACAACTTCAACATAGAGTGTATTGGACAAGCACGACTTCACAAAGGGTTTTCTCCACTTAGCAGTGGATACCTCTGCACCTGGCGCAGTTGCATTAAGGAAAATATGTATGTACATAAGAGCTTCTATTAACTCATTAAGTAAGATTCCACTCACTGACTGACTATGCTGATGCAGAATGTTGTTGATAGATTCTATGACAAGAGGTTTAGACTGAAAATATCTGAGGCAAGTCATAAATGTATAATCTTCTGTATGGCTGATTCAGACACATGAAGATCACTATACATTTTTAAAATGAGGGAAGCCAAGTTTTTTTCTGTCATGGTTTTAAAGTGTTTGGCCCACATGCAGAACTCACATAGGAAGCAGTAAAATGATTTAAGAGGTTTATTCAGACTAGGGTAGTACAGAGCGGAGCACACCTAGGAGCTTTGATGCTGGAGTCACCGGGATGGTGGGGAACAGGGAGGTGCGCACTATGTGTGAGTCAGAGCTGGAAGTTTTTTCGGTGCAAAACGAAGGTCACTGGTCAAACCTTGCAAATGTGGAGGACCTGACCCGGGGGGGAGATTGGGAAGAAGGGACTCAGCGGACAACTCCCTGTAAAGGAGTGCTTTGATCTTGAGGGGGATAGGTGGCTGAGAGGTAGGGAGGCAGGCAGGTTGAGCGGATACTGAAGGGCATGGCTGGTGGGAGCAGCAATCGGCTGTCAGCGGAGGGCTTCGGAGCGGAAACCCAAGCAGAGAGACTGAAGGAGCATGTCTTAGGATCTCAAGGATACGAGGGAGCGCATTGGAGTGGAATACAGAGTGTGCGGCAACCTGACACATAGGTGCTCCCATGTCATGACCATTAATTAGCTATAGTCACTCGCCACACCGCCTAAAATGCAGCAGCCACCTGCGGGAGAAATGGACAGGAAAAAAGGGCAGAGTCTACAGAGCCTGACCAGCTGTCAGAGATCTGACAGTTTCATAACTTAACTTGAAGTTCCTGTGTCATGTGTGGAATAAGGGGGATTAGAGTCCTGCACGGGTCGAGTTTTACCAACCCGTACCCGCCCGAACCCGTTAGGATGACTACCGAACCCGACCCGTCACCCGCGGATATCTTCAATTCAAATCCGAACCCGACCCGAGCCGTTGATATTTAACCCGCAACCCGACCCATTAACACATCAAGTAATAGGCTATAGTACGCTGCGCTGCAGAACAGCGCCATTAACACTGCAGCAGACGTGTGGCCTTTTTGGAGGGAAGCCCACACTGCCGGCAGGGCTTTAAGCTACAACAAGGGTGACACCAGTGCCTGATTAATATAACATTTCTGATGTCCATAACAACACACAAGCATAAAAAAAAAAATCACCAACAATTATTATTATTATTTATGTATTTTTCACCCGCAAAATAGCATTTTAGCGGGTGACCCGTCGGGGACTCGCAGGTACCCGACCCATTGCAGGACTCTAAGGGGGATTAGAAGACAGACTTCCAAATTCAGGGTTATATAGACCAGCATCCTCATTTAATATTGGGCTGTAAACAAGGGCTAACAGTTTATGAAAAGTTTCAGTCTTAAATATCACCATCAGGATGACAACTATTTCTATGAGTATTAAAGGAAGAATACACATTGGCATGGTTGTGACAATGTTTGAATGGACAGCCCACTGTCTCATTCTGTTTTAGTTGTGTCTTTTAGTGACCGAGGAGATTTTTTATCATTGTATGGTTTGTTGAATTGACAAAGACGGCAAAGGAATACTGATCTCGACAAAATTCAAAGATGTATTTGTGTCAAATGAATTTTCAAAGCATCCAGTGACTGAAACCCACAGATTCAGTAATTATAGGGACAAGGCAAGCAACTGACTGTGGAAACATTGCTATGGTTCAATCATACTGTAGGTTCAACCACCTTAAGATGTTTTTCAAAGATAAGGTCACAAAGTTTGCACTTCAAGGACATCAGGTAGTTTTGTGTTTACTAATTTTCAATCCCTTTTCAATTTTTAGCAGTCACATACCAAAATGGATTCTTGGTGCATGAGCAAGGAGTTTTAGCTACAGCCTAAAAAATAGAATTAGAAGAGGTTATGTGTTGTTTCCCAGCGTGTGGACCATAAAAGACATTTTTGACCTCTAAAAGTTCCCTCTGGTTGTAATGACTCAGAACAGAGGTACCCAGTAGTCATGCAAGACAGACAGTGGGATAACTTAAAAAGAACTTATTAAAGCAATAACAAACAGTTTGGGGATCAGCAGTTGCTAGGGAGTCTGAGTCAGGTAACTCTGGTTTAGAGTTTAGTCTGTACCCAGAGAACGAAGTTGACACCAGCTGGTCAGCTGACAAGACGCTTCTCTTGCCGCACAGGATGCCGAAGGTTTGAGGGACACAGAACTGACAGAAGACCAGAAAACAGGCAAATGACGTAGGACGGCAGGATAATCCAGAGGGTGAAGTAAAGAGACAGATCCAGGTTCAGTTAACAGTAGAATCCAGCAGAATTTGAAGACAGAAATAGAAATAGAAGAAATACATGATGGCACAGGTGGATGTGATGAGCAGTGATGACAAAAACAGGCAGACTTGGGCAGGTGAATGAAATGAGCAATCAAATGGTAAATGGCATGTAATTATATAGCCCCTTTTTTCAAGTCAGGAGACTTGACCAAAGCGCTTTACACTACATTCATTCACCCATTAACACACACACTCACACACTGATGGGGGCAAGCTACATTGTAGCCACAGCTGCCCTGGGGCTCACTGACAGAAGCGGGGCTGCCGTACACTGGCGCCACCGGGCCATCTGGCCACCATCAGTAGACAATGCAGTGAAGTGTCTTGCCCAAGGACACAACGATAATGAAAGTCAGAGCCGGGGCTTGAACCGTCAACCCTTCGATTTCAGGGCAAACTCCAACATCCAACACCACTGTCGCCCTTCAAGCCAGTTATCAGTGCCAAGATCATAACACTGGGCTTCATGGACTTCTTCTAACCATCAGCTGACTTAAACTGTGCAATGCAACTTGCTATCATCCATTTTTCTCCACTTAAAAATTTGTCTTCCCTTCCAGCCTCAGCCTCGGTTCCCACAGTTGTTTCTATATTCCGCTCTCCTTTTGCATGTCTAAGAAAATAATCTGTTTAAATCTGCTTTTCTCTGTGCTAAAAGTCCAAGAGCTAGTATTATGACAGAACTATCTGGCCACACGGACCCTGGGGCACAGCTACATATGGCTCTAACTGAACAGGGAATACTCCTTGGCAAACATGAAGATGCTATACAAAATATTCTTCAGCAACAAGGTTCCATGTTACAATGCCTCAATCAACTCTCCAATTAGATCCAGGATCCCACCAACAAGCTGCAGTTTACTAATCGCTCCTCTCATTCCTCCTCAGTCACAGGTTCTGCCGCTGCTGCAGCCCTTGCTGTGTCATCATACAGTGATGTCACCATCCCCACTCCAGAACAATACTCCGGTGAACTGGGTAAGTGCAAGGGTTTCCTGCCCTTTGCAACTGATCAACCCAATCCTTCCCCGAAGATGCTAATCAGATCTCATATATTGTTGGATTATTAAAGGACAAGGCTTTAAGGTGCGCTGAAGCCACATTAATGAAAGAACATTGCCTCGCTATTATTTTTAGGACATTATTCACCCTCTAAACAGACATTTTGTCTGAATTTAAGCAAAGCAGAATCACCTAAACGAATCTGGAATCTAATACAAGGCAATAGAGTAGTAGCTGAAAGTAGCATCCTCACTGCAGACTCTGGCGGGAATGACACAGCACTTAAAGGAGCCATTCAGCATGCTTTAAACAGAAGACTTAAGGATGAGTAGCATGTCAAGATGACCACAAGTCCTTAGAAGCCCTTTGTCTTCGTCAAAACAGACAAGAGCTTCTTCTTTGTTCCTTTCTTCTACTGAAAAAAACATCCCAAAGACCAGAAATCAACCATCCTCATACCTTCATGTTGTGGTTTCAGTTTGTGGGGTTAGTTGTGTTCTTTTTCAGTTCTGCCGTTCTTCCACCTGATGGTGCCATTGGGTTACCTCTGTCTTGGAGGGCTTGCCTACATGTCTCAACTACCCACACCTGCAACAAATCTCTCATCACCTCAGAGGAGTATATGAGCAGCTGACTGTCATCACCTCTTCACCAGAGTGTTTGCCTGTTCTGGGTACTCTAGCTCCTCTGAGCTTTTGCTGAGTCAATCTTTGAACTTTTCTAGTTAATTAATGCGTTTAGCCTTTTTGTCTTGTGAATTTTCGACAGGAAACCTACAGATCCTCTGGGATTTTTCAAGTCCTTCCAGCCCTGGAAGAAAACCTCTCCAGACGCTGAGAATTCCACAACTCACCTCTTCAGAACTCCAACCACTTCAAGATTTCCAGTTGAAAGTCTGCTCCGCTGCTCCTCTGTGCCACCATATACTTACCTGTCCACCCTCCAACGACTCGTCCGACTAAAACCAGCCAAGGCCTCAACAAACTGGAACCTCAGACCACCCTCCAACTCAAGCAGTGAGTTCAAGTCAGAACAGAGCATCAGTCTTCCACATTTTCCCCCACCTACTTTGAACCCACCTAATCACTCTCTCCTTTGTGCAGTCGCACCTGGATTCCTGGCCGCATGACCCCCAAGCTAAGATAACCCGGTTTCTGTCTCTTTGTTTTAAGCAAAAGAAAATAAACTTTCATACTTTGAAAATCTCTCTGTGAAATGTTTCTGCATGTGGGCAAAAAGTATTAGACCTATCATGACACCTCAGAGCTGATGCAGTTGAGTCTTGCTAAGTGTGGAGGAATGATGAGCACAGGTTGCTCTATTATGGTTCACCCCAGCACGTCATTTCCCCCTATCTAGTTTGCCTGACAGTAAAATTGGTGGTACTGGCGGTCATACCAGAAAAACATGACCTATAGCTTAACCTCCCCTCCGTCTCTAAATCAATAAACATCAACACAGGTTTAAAGCTCTAGTGGATTCTGGTTCAGAGTAGAATCTTATTCACCCTGATCTCATTTCCTAATGAATAATTCCAGCTGGACAGTTGCCTTCACCTATTTTGGTTACAGCTCGAGATGGTAGTAGCCCCATGATGTCTATCACTCACCTAACAACTCGGATTTCTCTCTTGGTTTATGGGAATCATTGCGAGCTTATCCAGTTGTTAATTTTTCGAACCAAACACTCCCGTATTGTTCTTGGCTATCCTTGGTTAAAGAAACCTAACCCCCACATTAACAGGTGTCACTCATATAGATTCATGGAGCCGCTACTGTTCAGGGAATTGTCTTCAGTCAGCTCCTTCACCTCATCCCTATACCCAGATTAATGCTAACCATCCTCCGGACTTAATTAATATCCCAGAACAGTATCATGACCTCAATAATGTTTTTAGCAAAAACCTTGCTCTTTCCCCTCCACCACATCGTCCCTACGATTGTGGCATTGATCTCCTCCCTGGGGCCCCCCTTTCTTCAGGTCTTCTATTTAATCTCTCAACAAAAAAAGACCTAGTGGCTATAGAGAAATAAATGACTCACTAAATGCTGACATCTTCCACTTTTCCTCCTACCCGATATAAGAGCTGGCTTTTTCAAAGGATAAAACCCTTTGTCCTTGCATCGAATACAGCTAGATTATTAACAAGCATATTTATATATTTAATCATCATTGCTGTTCAAATAAGTTTATTGTTCTACATAATGTATACATTAAAGGGGCTGAGCAGTTGATATCTATCTTTATTTACACAACTGAATCCTAAATGACAGCAGAGACAAACCATTTCCCACAGAAATGTATTCATAAAATAGCATAGTATAGTATAGTCGGTTATGAATTACAACTTCCTGGTCGAGAACAACAAATTCCTGGGTTCAGCACTAAAACTCTCAAATTAGACATTATCATATTCAGTCTGCTTTTACACAGTCCACCCCTCTGATGTGACATTCTGCACCCTTCACTGCAGCTTCTTTAAAAGCTCTCTCTTCCTCCTGGACTGCGTACTGGACACTTGGAGAGGCCCAACAATCGAACTGGTTATTACGGTACATGTTGTGCAATTCCCGGAACCTCAGTAAATTTTTGCAGGTGAAACAGAGTTTATCTCTTTTGAAAGCTCTGAGCTAAATTCCCAGCATTTCTGGTGTCTGGCAACCCTTGAAACAACAGTTACTGCCACCCTCTGATTTAAAGAAGAACTACTTGTTCCAGAGGTAGTGGCGTATGGGCTGTTCTAGACAGGGGCCAATACGGGTCAGCAAACCACGTAGATCTGATTCTTGCCCTTGTTATTGCTCCTGTACTGAAAGCACACACAGCAAAAATGTAACAATAGGTATACAAATGTTTCTTGAATTATGTTCTCTTGATTTAAGGACATTAAAAAAATTAGATTAATTAAGATGATTTATGTTAATAAAAACATATCTTTTATCTCATTTCAAATGGAGAATATCTAATAATATAACTCTAAGACCAGAAATACTCATTCCTTTGGCAGATCAGCCTATATAACTACTCAAACTAAGGGCAAAAGCAATTATTTTAAGAACATTTTTTTTTTTATCAGTTTTTGCAATCGTACTCTAAATCAATTTCTTATGATGGTATGCAATGACTGAAGAGACTGTTGCTGATTTGTCTCTTGGAAAAATTTAATATTGTGCCTAGACAAAGGAAGCTTAAGCATAAATTTAGTCTGAAAGACTCCTATCAGCTTCACTGCTTCATTGACTTAGTGCAGGAGTCCCACATATGCTTCTCATAGGCTCACTTTCAGTCCCTAATGCACTGGATTCAGCTCAGATTCCATCCTCTGTGACACCTGTTGATCCATGCAATGCTGAAGGGATTCATGGCTCTGCCACACCTCGCTCCGTCCACCTCTGCACATCCCCTGTTTCCCCTGAGCTATAGTTCAGCAGCCAGCTTGGCTTGCTCTATGTTCAGCTTGCTTACACTGATTCTCTTCAGGTGAGATGTATCTGTTTACAAGACTCCAATGTTTTTCTCATTCCGCGCTTTCACTCTCATGTATGTGCATGTCTAGTCAATTCAATTTGAATTCAATTCAATTCAGTTTATTTATATGTCGCCAATTTACAACACAAGTCATCTCAAGGCACTCTACAGTTCAACCAGATCATACAGTCAAATTGATTCAAAGTTTTCTACCTAAGGAAAAATAGTTGATTGCGTCGACTCATTGACTCAAATACAATCCCTCACACTAAGCATGCTTGTAGCGACAGTGGAGAGGAAAATCTCCCTCTTAACAGGAAGAAACCTCCAGCAGAACTAGGCTCAGTGTGAGCGGCCATCTGCCGAGGCGGACTGGAGTTAAAGGAGACAGAAGCAGAGATACAAAGCTCCGAGCCAGCTCCCATGTGAGAGTTTGAAGAGAGCACATCCAGCCAGTCACAGTCAGAGAAACAGGACTACACTGAAAAACAGGCAAATCTCTAAAAGGAGGGAATAATGCTTCATTCAACTGTCTTGTGTTGAAAAGGTTTTTGAGTTTTCATGAGCTCATCACAGTGGGTGCAGCGTGTCCTTAGCTGATCACAGCGGCATGACGTCATGACAGGCGGAATGCAGTTAAAGTTCATTATAATCAAGTGCTTTACGACATGTCCACGTCTGCAGTATATCACTGCAGTTGTCGCCACAGGGAATCTCCACTATTCATTTCAGTGGTTTTTCAAGTATACAAAGTTCAGCACTTGACAACGAAATGACGTGACCTTAAGGTCTTTATTCTTGCAGGACTTCTCAAGATTGCTGCAGTAGATCATTCCCATTAACATGGCGTCATTAACTCTGCTTATCCAATTGATTTCTTACAGGTGTAACTTCGTCCTCAGGTCTTTGGGGACATTTCATAGCATTGTTGCTCACAATTCCTAGCCCCATTTCCCACCCTTTCAACTTTTCAGTTAGTGAATCTGCTTTTCAAGGATATTTCAAAGAATGATCAACTCCAACTGCTTGTTCACTGATCTTTTATCAGCTTAACTCCGCACATCCCCAGGCATCTCCTCTTCCTAAATGCTCAATGTTCTCTAAGCTTATTAAGTAGGCATGATCATAATCTTATTTGATTTCTCCTCTCCAGATTGCACTTTTCTCAATCTGTGCAGGCACTCAGTCCATCAACGCAAACTCATGTGCACACAATCTTTTTGTTAGCTCTCTTCATTATCATGATTTTCCTTATTAGTATTAGATTATTCTTATGTGCTACTTTCCCGTTTTCTGTCGATCAGTTTCTCTCCATTCGGTGCATCTCTTTCCATCTCCACCTGTCATTGCGATCACCTCTCGATCATCTGTTTGTTCCTAATGCTTTGAGAAGGGAGGTCCAAAAGTACTTACCTATTCAGTCATTCTGGTGTTACTAAGACCATTTAGATCGTTCAGTCTCAGTTTTGGTGGCTTTCTCGATCTGCAGATGTGTGGGAGTTTGTGGCAGCCTGCCGCCTTTGCAACCAGTCAAAACCATCAAAAAGACCTCCTGGTTTTCTCTGGCCTCTGCCCACCTCGTCCCGGCCATGGTCTCACATTGCCATGGACTCTGTTACTAGGTTGCCCTGATCTGATGGTAACACCGTTATTCTCACAGTCATTGACAGGTTTTCCAAAATGCTTCATTTGATTCCTCTGCCCAAATTCCCCTTTGCTAACGAAATGGCCGACGTCCTCATCCGCAAGGTTTTTTGGCTTAATGGTCTCCCCAGTACGACTGTTTTCGACAGGGGTGCCCAGTTTGTATCCTTTTTCTGGAGGGAGTTCTGCTCCCTGTTAGCAGTCTCTGTCAGTCTTTCGTCAGGTTTTCACCCCAAAACAGATGGTCAGACAGAGAGGGCCAACCAGGAGATCGAGACCAAGATCTGCATCCTCTGTGAGGTTGATCCAGCTAAGTTGGCCAAGCCAAGTCCCTTGAGCATGCTATCAACGCGGCTACCCCTAGCACCCCTGGGCTCTCCCCGTTTTATGTTGTGTTTGGAATTCAACCAAATCTGTTCACTATTCAGGAAAAGGAATTCAAGGTTCCCTTATCCCTCTTAGGCACCAGTGGGCCTGGAGAAGGGCAAGTAGGAACTCATCTTCCTGGCTAATGGGACACCGCTTTACTTTTGTTGTGTCTGAATGGTAATACTTCTTTGAGTAGATTGCTCGGTTCAGCATTGTTGCATTGTGGAAGCCTGCCATTGCACTAATTTATGTGTCTCTGTTGAAAAGTGGGGGGAAAAAATACGTGTGTAATCTATTCCTTAGTCTGAGTGATACGTTCTGCAAAGTAGTAAAGATAGGCAGTGAGTTCTATGGACCGGAAAGACAAAACTCTAATGATAATGTAACCATAGAGAAGGAGATGGAGGAAAGGAGAGGCGCTGCAAGTTTGGTGAATGCTGGCAAAAGATGTGTGAGTGACAGCATACTTATAGTGAGTGAATTTACACCGAGAGAGATTTGAAGTGGAATGGCTTTTTTTTTAAGTAGGCAAGTTTTCACAATTAAAGACTTGGAGGCTTATATTGATGAGTCGAGGTGTACTGCCATGCCAGTGATGTGGAAGAAGGTAAAAAGGCTTCCGTCCTGCTAAGTCTGATGGGAGCTAAAATGTATAATCTACTACGCAATGTAGTGAGTCTTGACAAACCGTTGAGTTAAACATTTAAAGACATCATTGCAATTTTACAAAATCAGTTGAGCCCCAAACCTCTGATGATTGTGAAGATATTCAGATTTCATAAAAGAAATCAGACAAAAGTTGAAAGTATATCTGAATATATAGCTGAACTCCATAAACTATCACAGTAGTGTCATTTCAAAGATGAACATTCTGATGCCTTAAGTGACAGGCTAGTATGTGGCATGCACTGTTCAAACCCATAAAAACTGCCAATGTCTGAAGTTGACCTGGATTTGGACATGGCATTGGCTACATCTATTAAAATTGGGACTCCAGCTAAGGATGTATCAGAGTTGCAAAAGAACACATTGGAGTGAAGTATATAAAATGTCTCTACAGAATGTGAAAAAGCAGAAATGCTATAGATGTGGAAAATCTTCTCACTATGCAAATGACTGTCAAAAATTAGGTCATATAGATAGAGCATGTAAAGCACATCAAAATAACTTACACAGAGAAACTATGCAAAAACAAAAGTTTCAAATTCAAAGCAAAATAATGCACAAGGTGACAGAGTGTAAAAAGTCTGACAACACAAATAGTGAAGAGGATGACCTGTCATGCTTAAAGCTACATGGTATATCAAAAAGACAGGAAAATAATTTGGATACCGCCTAGGGCTGTCGGGGTTGAGGAATTCCCCCTGCGATTATTCAAGGAGGCTAAATAGCGCAATATGCGATATTATTGCACCATCTTTTTTTTTTCTTTATTTTAATCTATTTATTTCCCAAATGTTTTTGTATATTGTTAAATTACCAACTACATGGCAAAATGTCCTTTTGAACATGGTGCTTAAATATTAAAAAAAGGTTATAAAAAAGACATGGCAATTGTATAACACTTTATTGAACGCAGATCAAAGGGCAGTAATGGCACAGATATGCCTCATTTCTCTGACTGAACTTAACAAAATTCTGAAGAAGGCTGAACTTTTAAAGGCAAATTTGGCTTCAGCATCTTTAATAAAAAAAACAAATGCCTGTTTTGTTATGTTTTTTAACTTAAGTGCGCCTATACAAAATTACATGTAACAGGCACCATAATTCCTAATTCACACACAAAAACAAATGACGGTGATTTAAATCTCAGCCCTATCCCTGTTGCGGGCAAGGAAAACCAGCATGTTAACCTTATGCTTATTGAGAGGATCTGAGAGGGGTGACAACATTTCCAGCGACACTGAAAACCCACTCGGACGGCGCGCTCGGAGGAGCGACCGGAATGCAGGTTTCTCCACAGTGGAAAATGGCACCATTTCTTCAACCAGGTACCGTGTAACAGTGGCTGTTTATGTCTGTCACTGTCTCTGCTGTACTTAGCGCCCCACGAATCACTCGTGGGGCGGCACTCGTGTGGCAGGAGGTGGCAGCAGCCACGCCGTAACAGCTGGGTGGTAGCTACTGTAGCTAGATGAGCCCTTAAATTCGTTGTGTTTCCACATTTTACTTGAACGCAGATTTTACAAATTGCCTTATTTAAATTGTCAGGCTCCCCCTTTTCATTTGACTGAAAACCAAAATCCTCCCAAAGGGGCGAAGTAACATTTGGTTTTGATGTCAGTGCAGCTGCCGTTGTATCCTTCTCAACTGTTGTCCCAAGATGCGGTGATGGCAGTGGCTGGTTTTGTTCTTGATATCACGATATTTCATTTGTGCGGTTATTGTGACAGCCCTAATACCGCCAACCATGTCTGGAGTAAAACTTAAAATGGAGCTTGATACAGGTTCAGCTTTCTGATATACCCTTGGAAAACACCCAAGTGATGTTAAAATATACACTGTTGAGAAGGTTTCACCTAAAGGCAAAATTAAAGTGGATGTTGATAGGGTTAAATGATAATAACCCCTTAGTGTCCTAGAAAGGGAAACCAAGCAAAGTAAGTTGATTTTCTGCAGAAAAGGAAGGAGGATGAAATTCCTTGAAAAGTCTGTAGTCAACTCTGCCGGCAAATCTCTCTTTGCTGCTATTATTATCTGACTTCACAGGAGTAACAGGAGTGGTCAGGAGTTACATGGTGGGGTCGGAGGTTTACAGTACACATGCTAAAGCATGACAGTTCCTTGTGCAGTTTTATTGCAGGTGATGATCAGCTGCGATCACACATGGCTGGGTAGTGCATCACTTTTCATATCCTGGGAGAACCATTTGTTCTCCCCATTTGAAGTTAAAACAACAGAAAAAACAACAGGACATTCCTAACATTGGTTTAGCCTTAATCGAGTTTGGGTTACGGCTGGATGTGCTGTACTCTATGTCATGGAGGGTCTAATATGTTGGACCCATTTGCACTTCCCAGGGACCGGAAAAGATTTAACTGTTTATTGTCAGGAACTGTAGACAGATGGTAAAACAATTCTCCAGCTTGGGGAGGATCCAGCGGTCTGGTGAACCGGAAGCTCTAGGAGGAGATCAGAGTGATAAGTTCAAGGACTTTGGGACAACTGGCCGAAGGTCTGAATACAAGGTTTCTTGGACTCACTGTGGTAGTTGTGGAGGTTTTCAGAGATCCCGTTTGTCAAGGCTTGGTCTGTAGAAGGCTTGGTTCATTGGAGGGTGGACAGACAGACTATGGGAATCCGGAGGAGCTACTTAGCAGACTGACTCTTGGTTCCTGAAGGGCTCAGCATTCAGATGAGGAGATCTGTCCCCTTTTCTCAGTTAAACAAGTGTTTCCCTTCCAAACTTGAAGGGCCAGCTTATCCAGGGGATCTGGAAAATCCTGCCAGAGAATCAAAGATAAAATAAGTTAGGACTAAAGAGCTCTTAAGATACTTAGGCTCAAAGTTGACTCAGCAAACTCAGAGGGATGACCCAATAGGCTGCAGGTGTGAGGTGAGAAGAACAGGAACAACCTCCAGACCAGCAGAGGACAATGGCACCATCTAGTGGATGCACAGAGAAACTGCAAAAGTGCATAAACAAGCCCCACAAACTGGAATCCTAACACTCTAATAATCTACCGGGGAGAATAATGGGTTGTCAGTACCCAGCATTGTCAGAGCTCAGAACAGAGAACCTAGTGCTCAGACAGACAGACAGACAGTATGATATCTCAAAAAGCATTTCTTTAAAATGATGGATCTGCAGTGAACAGCTAGGACATCCAAGGTAGGAACCTCTGCAGGAGGAAAACAATTAGTGAGCATGTCACTCTGGTGGAGGAAGATTGGAAACGTGTGAGTCACTAACCTGGTCTTAAAGTTCAGTTTGTGCCCAGAGGACTAGGTAGATTCCAGGCAGTTGGCTTCCCACAAGACACAGCAAAGACTACCCAGAGAGTCCCAGACATTGAAGCCCCGAAGACTGAAGTACAGGCATGAAATCAGATCCAAGCAGATGAAAGAAGGCAGGTTAATCCAGAGGGTGAAGCCAAAGTCAGTGTTGAGGAGGTTTACAGGAGTCCAGACCTCAAGATCAGAGATCCAAAGAAGTACCAAAGGGAAATCCAGGACAGTGTCAGGAAGCAGTTCCAGCTTTGATAAACAGGCAGAATCCCAGGGGTGGAAAGTAATGAATTACATTTACTCAAGTTACTGTAATTGAGTACTTTTTATGAGTAATTTGTAATATTCTGAGTAGTTTTTGAAATATGTTAATTTTTACTTTTACTCAAGTAAATTTTAACCCAAGTAGCTTTACTGTGCTACATTTAAAACCCCCTCACAATACTGAGTAAAAAAAAAAAAACAAAAAAAAAATACTGATGCCTTGCAATTACCCTTTGTATTGTCTCATAATCCAGTGCTGAGCTTCGGAAGATGGTAGTTGCTAATCACAACTTAGGGAGTATTGATGAGGAAAGGCCTGAAGAGAAAACATATTCTGGAGACAAAAGCCAGAAAAACCCTTAGCCATATTTGGAAGGATTATTTGTTTTCAAATGCACAAAAGGGAACAATGTGATAATGCAGTGCAACATGTGCCTGCCCAGCAAAACGGAGCTTTCGGCTTTTAAAACATCAACATCCAATTTACGAAAGTTAGTTAGTTATCATGGTGTTGTCTGTTGGACAGTAGGATTGAAAATTGTTTNAGACAGACAGACAGTATGATATCTCAAAAAGCATTTCTTTAAAATGATGGATCTGCAGTGAACAGCCAGGACATCCAAGGTAGGAACCTCTGCAGGAGGAAAACAATTAGTGAGCATGTCACTCTGGTGGACATGCTCAATTTGATTCATGACTCATCCTTTTTTTGCATTAAATAACTCAATGTAACTAAGTAACTTTTACTCAAATTACATTTTAAATGAAGTAATTTTGTACTTTTACTTGAGTAAATTTTGAGATGGGTAATTTTACTTTTTACTCTGAGTAGAATTTAGGCAAAGTAAAGATACTTTTACTCAATTACAATTTTTAGTACTCTTTCCACCTCTGCAGAATCCAGCAGAAGTCTGTAGAGGGGTCAGGCAAACAGATCAAAATGAAAACAGTGAGGCTAAGAGTTCCATCGGCAGAACGGGTCAGAACCAGGCAATCAGAAACAATAACATTCACTGGAAGAGTGTCATCAAGGGCTTGAAGAATCAGGCACTAATGACTGGAAGAAGGCAGGTTAAATAGAGACTGGAGCCAGTGAAACAGATGAGCGGCAATGATAAACTGGATGAAGCTAGGCAGGTGAATGAAATGAGCAACCAAGCCAGTCATTAGTGCCAACATCATGACAGGCATAGCTTTGCGATGACCTATGTAACTGTACCACAGCATCATCACATTCCTCAATTGCATTAGCCTTATTATGAACAGTGACTCAGTGGACCACAAATGGTTGAAAGTCTTCATGCAAGAGATCAATCCACAGCTGAGCTGGTCATTGTTGCACGACTGGCAAATTCAGTCCAAGTTAAATCTCACAGTTCATGTAAATGTCATCTTATGGAACCTAGATGAATCTTTTCCAAATCAGATATGGGGAGGACCAGGGAAGCTTGCTATCTCTAGGCCATCTTTGTCTTTTGAGGTCGAACAACCTTTTGAAGATATTTAGGAGGTGGATGATCAGGACGATTTTTCAGGCCATCTTCTGGTCTAGCCATTGTGATGCCAATCAATACCAACACGAAATGGTCCCTAGAGGAGATTCCATCCCCTCTGACTGAGAAGTCACGGACTAGAAATAATACAAGAAGCATGTGAAAACATGTCTCCAGAAGCTCATTTGTTTGATGCCTTCATTGTGGAAGATAGAGAATTTCTGGACATCATCCAATAACACTAAAGATATCAAGTTCTAAAGATATCAAGTTTTAGGTTAGAAAAAGTTAATTTGACAAGTAAATGTTATTTTATTTGAGGATAGGGTTTAAAGTCTCAAAATGTTTCTGTTAATAACCGCAAAAATGTTTAAGAAATAATGTTGTTGTCGAACCCCTTTTACCAAATCTGGTGCAGGTATTGTTTTTCAGATAGTGTACACAAAGGAGGAAACATGTTTAAGTATTTACAGAATTCATTCAAGTCATCTTTTAAAAATAATTGATACAAGCATATATTGCAGAGGAAGTTCTGCAATTGATGCTTGTATCATCTTTCCCTTTTCATCTAAAAGTTAGTCTGCATGTCTCCCCTCCCACATCAACTCAGTCAGCAATCAGGCCTTTTCACACAGTCTACAGCATTAGACTTGGACAACTTATATTGTTATTTTGTATACACAGATTGTATACAAAACAAAATGGTGCTCTGTACAGCTTTCATAACATTTCCCATCAGTTTTCCCATCCAGGAATCTTTTTCGATTCAAAATATAAGGAATAGCCTTCAGTTTGCGGCTATATAGCCTCGAACTCAAAGCTATTCCTGACATTTTGAATTGAAATAGCTTCCTGGATGGGAAGTAAAACGTCTTTAAACCCTGAAACAAAGTCCAGTGGACTGTTTTTCTTTTTTACTTTTTTGGAATGACTAGGACCTGCATGACTGAGAATCTTCACCAGCATTCCTTAAAGTTTAGCAGTGATGAAATGGAAACAGTGTGGGAGAAAAAAATTATGGTGCAAAAAACAAATTGATATGGAATTTTAGAGCATTAAATATATATGAATTTTGGATTGGTATTATCAGTTAGTGACATGATTGGGAGTTTTTGAACAGTTCAGCTGTCTGATGGCGGTGGGGAAGGATAAAATGTCCTGTATGGAGGGAAGAGGAGCCACAATTATTCTCTCTGCTGGTTTCAACACTCTTCTAACTTTCTTCCAGTTTGAGATGCTGCAGCCTCCACACCACACCGTGAGACAGCTGGTCAGAACACTCTTTGTGGTGCTTCTGAAGAAGGTCGTGAGGATTGGTTTTGGGCAGGTGGGCTCTCCTCATCCTGCGCAGGAAGTACATGCGCTGTTGTGCCTTTTGACCAGTGAGGTGGTGTTTAGGGGAGTGGGGTGTTCTCCAGGTGAGGTTGTCTGTGATGTGCACCCCCAGGAAATTGGTGCTGCTCACGTTACCATGTAAGATGATAGATGGCCACCATTTGTCAGCATAAGAATGCTCATTTTAGCTGACCCAAACAGAAGAGTGAACAGATATGGAAATTAACCAATGTAACAGTAAATTGAAACAAAAAATAAGATAAACAATTTAATCTTCAACAATGTAAACTAAAATATGTTTGAATGTGTACTACCTATTTATATAAAAATGTATTTACAATTTTGTTAGGTCAACATTTTGAAAACGAAAACTCATTCTCAGTGTTACTTTAAGAGATAATTAAAGGGTTTTAGTTTAAAGCAGTAAAAAGAAGATAAAAAAAAAAAAAACTTTAAGAGATAATTAAAGGGTTTTAGTTTAAAGCAGTAAAAAGAAGATAAAAAAAAAAAAAAAAACTTACACGGACGGGCTTCCACAGACACAACTAACTATGGGCAGGGCTCATGGTACTAATATCATACTTACCTGTTGTGCTCTCATACTTGCCTCTTCCACTTTCATACTAACCCTCACATCCTTCCATAATACTACTACATACTACATATCCTTGCCTTTGTCCTCCAATGCAGTCAAAAGTCCCCTAAAAGGCTCCAGGTAGAGGATATCTGTGACCCAGCAAACATCGTCCATCTATCACTCCAATTCGGGTTGACCCTCTGACATAGAAAACCAAAGACATAAAGGTTCTTTATCAAATAATAACAGCCCCTCAACATGTGGGGCTGCAGTTGTGGCATCAACAGATAATGAAGCCCTGCCTGAATTCCAGCTAGGCTATTTAATTGTACAAGCAGCCGACTTTTGTCAAAGTGTTATTCATTTGTTCCTTGTAAGTCATATATACTCTCCCTGTGCAGTTCTTCAGTGCTGATTTCTTTTTGCTTCATTGCTTTGTTCTCTGTGTGTTGCTTCTCCCTTGTACCTCCTGTTTTTTGGTTTCTTTTTAGTGTTTTTAGTGCTTCTGTTGCCATCAACTACATAATTAAATCAGCATACTCATCTCTGCTTCCTTTTCACTGCATCTGTGTCCTCAATCAACCCCAACCAATTCCTGACAGAAGAAACAAGCCAATATGGACCCAGCAGAGCCCAGCCTGAAAGACTCCAAAGCACAGTTTTGCTCAAATCTGAGAAATGTTCTAGAGAGTATTGACACTCTCAGCCCACCTTGGAGGATTGTGAGTTTGTTGGACCAAATAAAATACATTTTCCTCCCTAATTCTACTCTCCTTTATGCCTTAGAAATATCAGGATTGGAGTGGACCCGTCAAGCCGCCTTTGCTCAACCTTTCAATAGACCTCCATAACCCAAACCCTAACTCCTTCACATTCCTGCTCCCTAGTCTATCATCTCAGTCCCTGTTCCTCCACCTTCTTCAGCTGCTGGTCTTGTCTTGCCATCTACTTCCTCCAAGTGCAGTCACCGCCACTGGTGGATAAATGCTACAGCCTCTCCAGTGGTTCAGTCTGACACCACAACTCACTCTCCAGTGAGTTAGTCTGATGCTGCAACTTCCACCCCATTGGGTTAGTCTGATACCAACACGCCCTCTCCTAAGGGTCAGCCTGCTGCCAGCCTTACTCCACCCCCAAGTCAGGTATGCTTCCCCAGTGGTCTCAGCCATCACCTTCTTCACTCCCAGCTGTCTTTGTCCTTAGGCTTTAACAAAGTGTTGCACCCATACCGAAATCAAAATCAGGCGGTGCCCCGATACTGCACTAAAATAAATTTTAAGAGCCAAAAGTTTATTCAACTATTGTCACCTATTCCAGGTAGGAAATAAAAGTTCTACTCACTTTGTATTAGCCTTTTTCCTGCTTCACAAAGGTAGGCAGCAGCTTAACAAAGCCATGATGGATTTATTTTATATCGAGGTAGTATCCAGTTCTTCATTTATTCAGACACGTCAATTTCAAACAGATGATATCGGTATGTTATCGGCATGGGCCAATACTGCACAGCCAGGTATCGGGTATCAGAATCAGGGCCAAAAAATGGCATCGGCGCAACACTACATTAAGATTAAGGTTATTTTACTATTATTTATTTTGCCTTGCATAGTTTGACAAATAAAACTGAAATAAGTATGACGTAAGTTAAAATTAAGTTGTTTGTTCTTTTTATCTTTTCAAGTTAAGTAACAAATTTAAGTGAATGGGGGGTCTGCAACTATGCATGTGGGCATGGTTTTGATTTTGGAAACTTCAGTTTTCTAAACTCTAAACATTAAGCCCTCGGATGTGATGCTGGACCTCTCAACGCCGTATTCAAGAGACTTTTCATGTAAATGGGACTGCGGCCGTTTGAAATTGTACTTCATTTTGTTTCACTCTGTTGCTCATATTTTAGTAATTTAATCATAATACAGGCCATTTAAGCAGTTATAGAAATGTTAAAATGACAATATCTAAAAGAAAATTAGAAATGAAAAGAAACAATAAAATATGTTTGAAAAGAAATATTAGATAAATGCTGACCCCTCCAGTTCATAGGACATTGGTATTGGTAGCCCTTACTATGAATCATGAACCATGAGTTTGTACTGATTTATAGGAATCAGTTAGTGAATAAAGATAATAGTAATGATAATTTTTTTACCTCTATGGTTTAATATAAATAACTGTGTTGTATCACTTATGAAATTCATAAATTGCAGTGAAATTGAAATTTAGTCTAGCAGTAAGGCAGAAAGATTCCAGAGACTATTGAAAAGGTTGCAGACAGGGTACACAAACTGTTAAAAAAAAAAACAATAGGAAAAAAAACAACAGTAGGTAGCAGCAAGCTGCAGGGCCACCAGTTGCAGCTGCTGAACAGACTGCGCAGTGTAGGTGCTTCTAAATATTTATGACTTCAATTAACTGATTCTCATCACAGATTTTCTCAAATTAATAAAATTGTTTTAGTCTAGTTCTGACGCACGCACTAGGTGATGAATTTGAAAATCTCTTGACAAAACCCGCAGTAAGTTTGAATTTGAGTTTAGTCTTTTCATACAGTTTAGTAGACTATTTACACTTTCACTGGATCTGTCCAGCCAAGTCCTTGTACTACTGCGGCCCCTTGCATAGACATACATTCGGAAAGAGTACTTGAATCCTTCCATTCTTGGATAAGAGTTTCTTTTTTGATGTTTTTTGCCTCTGTTGATAAAAGCTTTGAAACTGGAGGGATTTTCACTGATATTTATGTACTTTTCGGATACTTGCAACATACATACATCCTATCAGAATATTCTATTACGCATTTCCTCACAAAGACATTTTTAAATGCACTAAACCATTTGTCTGTTTTCTGGAAAATTAGCTCAATATTCAGCGAATTAAAGTTGATTAAACTTTATTCTATGCCTAATCACATTACACTGAGCAGAGGTGTAGACCACCACAAGATGGCACCACCAAGTCACGTCAGCACCCATACGCAAAAGCGGTCGATGCGGTGTCTACTCTTATAGCTACATCTAACAGCAGAGCAGTTCTTAGGTTAGTAACAGGTGGTATGCATGCTTAACAGGGTCCCAGTGACCCCAATTTACATTATGACTACGTTGTCTTATTCAGTGGGCTAATGCTATGTTCACACTTTATGCAATTGAAGCAGCAGAGGCAGCTGGTTTACAAAGTCAATGGTTGACCCTCATCAAGGCACATCAAAAGGTCATGCAGCTCGCCTAGTGCTAGAACAGCAGGAGCACATCTTGACGCATCTGAGCAGCTAAAGAAGCACCTCATGAGCTTCTGACCATCTGAGGAGCTTGTTGCGCTTCAAAAGCAGCAGATGCTGAAATGATCTCAGCACTGATGCTGGGCTGATCACTCAGTCCATACACCTGCTCTGCACCACCAGTTACACAATCAGCTCTCACCGGATTCACCTGTTTCCATCACTATATAAACCCCATCAGACCAGTCCTCGGTGCCAGATTATCTCATACCAACCAGGTAAAATTAATCCAGTGTCATCTAAGTTATCTGTTCCCCGCTTGTTAACTTACCCGTTCTGTCTCCTGATACCGAGCCTGCCCTATCCCTTTCTGACTCTGTCCGCCTGCCTGGATATCCTCTCTGTTGCACCTCTGGATCTCTGAATCTGTCTGACCGGTACTGCCTGTGTTCCTCTCTGGATCA
>NW_015151682.1:43277-45728 GCF_000732505.1 Cyprinodon variegatus
CAAAACTGCATCAAATGATTGCATTCCCTCCTCAGTAGCCACCACAGGATACAGGGGTGTGCAACTCACTTATTCATTTTGTTAATTTAAGTTAGGCGTGGCTGGTGGCAGGGAAGTACCTAAATGTTGCAAGATTTGGTTCCGAGGATTAGTTTGAAATCCCCTGTGCTCCAACCTTGAGCCCCTAGTTGGTCTAGTTAGAAGATTCCTCACACTGAGCCTGGTTCTGCTGGATGTTTCTTCCTATTAAAAAGGACTTTCTGCTCCCCACTGTCACTGCATGGAGGCTTGGTGTGAGGGATTTCTTCAACATGACATGAAACAATTGTGTTAAAGTAACTAAATATGATTAAGGTACTGACAAAAACGGTTGCATTTTTTCAGTGTAGGGTTAGGTGACTTCTTACCTTTTGAAGCACATGCACCATGAACGATTCCTTATGAGTGTGGAAGTCAGTTGATGTAATTACCATGAATTACAATTCCCTTACTAATATAATAGAAGCTATTACCTGGTCAGTATTGTTTCCCTCAATGAATAATTGCTGCTGCTAAATATTTGCATCAATATTTTTTTTAGCCTACTAAAGTGATTTACATCATATCATACATTTTTGGAAATGGTGTAGAAAATAAGAGATACACTCTCAAGTAATATTCTTTCTTTTGGAGTGATGATCTTTCGAAAACAGTTCACTTATAGAGCTTGATTATGTAAAAAGACACACAGAATACACAGATATGGCCTACAGGCACAGTTGGCTTTTGCATATTTCCTCTTTGAACAATGGAGTGCCTTTAAGCATGACTTTGGGAGTGTACAACAATAAATTTACCTCTTTTCAGCCACAAGAGCATTTAAAAGGAGGAGCACTGTCCTGCCATTAAAAAGCTATTTTATTGAAGGATAAAAAAGTTAACAAACAAAATCTCATGGACATTTTCACAGTTAAGGAGAAAAAAATGTTTTTCAAATATGTGCACATCGTTTGCTTAAGTTTACAGACCTAAAAACAAAGAACATAAACATTGATGACTGCTTTCTGCTCATAGCTCCAGCCTGTGGGGATCCAGAGCACCCCTTTCCATGCCTGTAAGTGGATTTTCTGCGTGCTTCATTTTAGTGAGGGTTGTTTATTGGCAGCACTCACTGTCTCAGCAGTTCCAGCTGTGATAGATGAGCCAGGTGGCACACTCCATCCTCCAGTTGAAGAGGAAGAAAGAGGAGAGGGAGAGAACTGCTGCTCCATCATTTCTCATGACCTTCCATGCCTGATTATGCCACTGCAGATCCTGGCCTGCTATTACTCTAATGAAGCAGCTATGTCTGCATAACTGCACTTGATAATCACATTTCCTCATCAATGTAAAATGAGAGACTGTATGTTTTTCTTTTTCTTGCCATACATCCGTTAGTGGCTTTATCATTGTTGTGTGGCTTTACGTGTGTTCTAAGTACCTGAGAGTGTGTAGAATCCCTGATGTGCTATCAGAAATACTGGCAGCAGCAACAAGATGTGATTAAGATGAAGAGCTTGAGAGGGGGGTGTTGGATGACAGAGTAGTTGAGTTTTTTGCAAATTCCCTCAGTGGCGTTGCTGCTGCCGGTTTGAAGTTTGTCTCAAGGATCAGATAACTGGGAGGAAAAGAGAGTCTGTCAATCATCAGCAACAACAGACAACACTCCAGCCTGCCGGACTGCGATACTGTGGAAGCCACAACAGTACAGAGAACAAGAATTTTTCTACTTGTTTAAACTTTTCTTATTGTAGAGTAAATGTAGTGATACTACCTGCCCATAAAGCTGCTGTTCAAGTACATACCTGGCTTTACAACTGAAAAGTAATGCTTTTTACTAGGGTTTATCATAACATAGTGTTTAAATAAATACAGAGCCTTGTTTTCTCTCTGTTTGATCACTTAATGATACTAGGCCAATCCTATATATACCTTATTTTTCCCATGTTTTTAACAGTTATGATTCCCACAATTTATGTTATAAAACCAACACAGGGAAATTTTTTTCAATCCATACCTTTAATTCCGGAATACTACGTCAACAATTCACACACTGTTAAAAATAACACTTTAATACCTATTTTACAGTTAAATCCTGTAATACTACAACAGTCTTATATCTCCACAAGGTCTGAATATCACAGTAGCAATAAAAAAAATTTAAAAGAATTTAAAGGTATTATTACAGTAAAATGGTGTATATAACGGAATTTGACATTACTTGAATGAACGGCAACATTTACCTTTCCTAGGCTCAATGGAATGGGTTCAGTGTTGGGACATAAACCTTGATAATTTTGGAAATTGAGAGGCTAATGGTATTACTGTATGCTATGCTAAAAACATAAAAACCTGGATGACTCTTAACTTTCTGCTTCTGAATGCAGACAAAACAGAAGTTATAGTCTTTGGACCAGAGTCTCTGAAAAAGAA
>NW_015151682.1:46758-48656 GCF_000732505.1 Cyprinodon variegatus
GCTTAGTGTGAGGGATTGTATTTGAGTCAATGAGTCAATGCAATCAACTGGTTTTCCTTAGATAGAAAACTTTGTATCAATTTGACTGTATGATCTGGTTGAACTGTAAAGTACCTTGAGATGACGTGTTGTGAATTTGGCACAATATAAATAAACTGAATTGAATTGAATTGAAATTGAATTAAAGGTAAGTTAATTTGGCTTGGGCAACATTATTCAGTTTTAAATAGAAAATCTATTTGAAACTGAAATAATCTTTTGTCATTAAAATGTGCTTCTGGGGCTCAAAGAATGTGTCTCAAAGAATGAGAAGTTGATTATGACCAAAATGTCGGTGTCCTGATGGCACACACACAGACCTGAAACTACAGAGGCTCGTAGAAGCAGTTACATCATTCTTTTATCACCTGAAGAACATTTCCAGAATTAAAGAACTCACCAATAGTAAGGAGAAACCTGGGACTGGGTTCTATAAATTCCAGGGTGAGCAGAGCACTTGGAGTCGTGGCACGTCAGGATGGACTGATCTGGGTACGTAGGTCAGTCAAGCTGGCACGGTTCTGGGATCCGGATCTAGAAGACCGGATCAACCAGGACTCTAACTCCCAATGACAGGCTCCAAAGGTACAAATTGGGTGCGGGATAGATGCTGGTTCCTCCTCTTGTTCTTGGGGCATGAAGTCTGGACAGGGCTTGCCGCTTGACGTTTCGGGAACCTAGACAGTAGGTAATGGACAGATTGAAGCGGGAAAAGGAAAAGGACCAGCAGGCCTGTCAGGGGTTCAGACATCGGTCAGACTGCAGGTAAGCAGTCTTGTCCTTCCAGATGACTATGGGCGGTGTTAAAAAACATCGTCAGTGGTTTTCCCCAGGTCCGTTAATTCGAGTGCAGGTAACTTAACTGAGATGGAGTGTTATAAAAAATTCTGGACAACAAAGCTTCGATTCGCCTTTGCAAAGGGAGAGGAGCATCAGCAGCACGCATCTGTGAAAAGCAACTCTTACCCCCCCTGTAACACCGGCTCTTTTTATTATCTTCATAGGGGAAAATCTTACAGTTTTACACAGACAGTCCCACAGAGTGATCGTACTTCCTACATTCCTATCTCCAAATATGGAGTTGCTTCCTGCCTTTCTGCTCCCGTTAATCAGCTTTTTCTGTGTGTGTGTCGGAGCAAGGACATTCTCAGCCTTCCCATCTGCAGATTTCATCCTCCCCTTGGCAAGCTTTGGCCTAACACCTATAAATAGTAAATTTGCTGCCCATCCTTAGATTATACATTGCATATACTTCTTCAATATGAACAATAAGTTTTGCTGCAGCTTTAACTTAGCTCTTTACTTCTTTTAGCTTAAAACATGTATATATATATATCTTCAGCTGCTCGGACCCCTCCAGCCAATGTCGCCACTCCTCCAAAGCTAACTTAATAGCTAACAGTTCCCAATCCCCAACGTCATAATTTTGTTCAGTTGGGGACAGCCGACGGAAGAAAAATGCACACAGATGGAGTTTCTAATTGGACTCAGACTGCTGGGATAAAACAGCTCCGACTCTTGAGTCAGAAGCGTCAAGGCAGCAAAAATCTAATTTGCTATAAGGCGCTCAGACAAATTTTAATCTGTTTGGGAACCCTTTCTCTCATACTTTAGTGGCCTCCAAGAACTTCCACCAACATAAGTGTTTGGCCTATATGCAGACACAGATGAGAACAAGGAGCAGTTTAAGATGTATATTTACAGACTACACACAAATATGAAATTTCACAACGGGAGCCGCAGGCGAGGTTCGGAACGTCAGCCTTTGGGGCTCTGTGGGAAAAAAGAGGAAACTGATTACAGCACTGTAATAATTATCAGGGTGGTTTTACTTAATTCAATTCAGTTTATTTATATAG
>NW_015151682.1:50515-52577 GCF_000732505.1 Cyprinodon variegatus
GATTCTGCAGAATAGGAGAATAGAGAGAGCATGAAGCAGAATGATGAAATGGGGGTCCCTATGTCCTCCAGAAGTCATTTGTTCTTGTTCTGCATTCACCACAAAGCCTAGAGACTGTCACTGCCCCTGTTGGGCAACAAGCTGCCCACCGAAAGTGTCTGCTGGGTCTGTCTGACCAGAGTGTTCTTCTGTCATGGTTTTTAAGTGTTTGGCTTATATAGAGACACAGATGAGAACAAAGAGCAGTTTAGTCTATTAGTCTATTTGTGTGTAGTCTATTTAGACTACACACAAATATTAAATTTCACAACGGGAGCCGCAGGCGAGGTTCGGAACGTCAGGGGCTCTGCGGGAGAAAAGAGGAAACTGATTATAACATTAGAGAGATCTGTGCTGTTGCTGCTTTGTTTACCGCCAGGTACAGATAACCTATCCAGGGAGGATGAGTGGAGGAAAAGGTTCTGTAACTCACAGCTTTCCGATAGGAGGAGATGGCTGAGCGACAGGTGGGACTTAGGTGGGGGCCCGCGCAGAACCGCAGTGGAGGCAGGTTCGTGGAGCAGCTGAAAGAACCAGAGTGAATCCAGGAAGGGGGTTCTCTTGTAGCAGGGATTTAGGGACCAGTCTTCAGAGTACGGAGACAGACGGTGGAGTAATCCAAAGCACAACCAACTGAGGGAGACAGGAGAAAGGTTAGAACCAGTAATCCAAAACATCAAACTAACAAAGATCTGACCACAGGACAGTGGGCTAGGAGTACCACAATGGTCTAACACTCTGGCGTCCTTCAGCTGACTGAAAGCTCCTCTTAAGCTCCAGCCAGAGCAGCCCCAACAAGCCGCAGATGCGGGACCACGCCCCCCTCTCAACAACAGCCACCTGCGGAAGAGAATCAGCAGAGTACAGAACACAGAACCTTAACACCCCCTCCCTAATCCTCACAAGTTGAAAAGCATTTCTCAAATACAACTTAGTAAAGATCTTGGCACCTTGCAAAATTTAAAAAGCTGAAGAGATCAATGGGAAAAGGTTTTTGAGATCTGGATGGTCTATGCATGGTTGCAGGGACTTGTCCTTCTTACCCAAAAAAAAGAACCGTGCACCTGCAAGAGATGAAGATGGCCTAATGATGCCTGCAATTAGAGCAAATTCAACAAAGTATTTCATGGCCTGCTTTTCAGGTAGTGACAAGCAGTAGAGATGACCCTTAGGAGGATAGGGCAGGTTTCAGGTCAATGGCACAATCTTATGACCAATGAGAGGTCAAGGAGGTAGCCTGTGATTTCCTGAAGACTTCTTTGAGATCATGATAACAATTAGGTACTTTTGAGAGGTCAGCATAATCAAAGTCCATATCAGATGTGGAAGACCACTTGTTGGGTTGGTTGGCTCTATAAACTAGCACAACAGGTCCAAGACTGAATAGAACCATTGACCCAGTCAATGCTTGAGTTATTCAAAACAAGCCAGGGATAACCCAAGATTAGAGGATGCTGAGGAAAATCTTACAGGTGGAACCCAATCATTTCCAAATGATGATCAAGAAAAGCGACCTTCACAAAAGTAGTGTGATAAGTCACAAAACACAAATGCTGTCCATTCAATGCTGTGGCCTCCAAAGTTTTCTTAAGGGGTAACATCTTTAAGTTTAACTGCTCTGCAAGATGAACATCAGTTAGGTAAGCATCGGCACCAGAGTCTATAAACTCAACCTGTTCAACAGTCTTTTCAGGAGTGGTGAGAATAACAGTGGGATTAGTACATCCAGAGTTAAAAGAAAAACTGATGCAATTCACTATTGTTTCCCTTTGGAGAGATCTCTTATTGACTAAGCCGTTGAAAATGAAATGTGCTGACTGACTATGGGTTCCACAGGTGACACAGACGGTGCAGAAGACACTGGAGCTGGGACTCGAGTTTCCCTGGAGGAAGAACAGACTTAGACTTAGAGAAACTTTATTGTAATTTTGTATAGACAAAGTGTATACAAAACTAGGGGGCTATTTCATAATTCAGATATCAAAATATACAATTTTGTCTAGTCAAAATTAACTTTGAGATA
>NW_015151682.1:53039-57225 GCF_000732505.1 Cyprinodon variegatus
TATCTTGAATTTTTATTTTCACTTGTCATAATATAATTTCGGATATCTTAAAGTATCATTGAGGGTTATCAAAATTTTGTTTTTGCAGGTTAAAACTTTTTCTTTGATGTCTTATAGGTAATTATGGATTATCAGAAAAGCTGATTTTATTATAAACTACCATAAGTCTGCAAGCCTGCCTGAAGGGCAGCAAAACAAGATATCATACAACCAAGGATTTGTCTGTATTTCTGGGTGTTGAAGCAAAAATACATCAGACTTAAGAGACTCAGTGTGTTTACAAACTGATCACCACATTTGTAGATATTAGTACACATTTGCAAATCTTAAAACACCTTTGTAGATCTGAATACAGATTTGTGGTTTTCTTATACATTTGCTAAGCAATTACACACAAGTTATTTTACACATTTTCACATACTCGTACTGACAGACAAATCTCCTCACACATTTTCAAATCCCACTGCACACACACAAATCTCGACACCCAATTCTCCAGACACATTGACAAATAATTTTGAAACAATATTGCTCTCATAGAAAGCCCACCGACATAAAAAAAACAACAAAAAAAACTCAGCAAATAGACCAAAAGGTTAGTGCTTCTTTTGCGCAGGTTTTTGCATTTTAAATGGTTATTTGTAAAAAAAAAAATAAAATAAAATAAAAAAAAAAAGATCACATGTGCTGCTGTTGTTTCAGATATATATCAAAGATTATTTTTAGGTCACCTTGAAGTTAACTATACCCCCCATTAAGCTTCGAATTGAATCAAAATTATCTAGCCTACATTTTCAGTGCTACTTCATTTGTGCAGGTAAAACAATTTTTTGTGCTAATTTGGTTTTTAAGAATTATTTCAAACTACAACCAATGACGTCGCCATCCCAGCAAACATTAATGCTGCACTCGTTTCCTGATACAAAGTTATTGCATAAAATCACATATCATTCCTGTGCTGGTATTGAATACAGCAGTGTGCATGATTACATTTTTTTGTGGCTGGAATGATTGTTAAATATTTAGTTAATCACCAGCCTCCCAGACCCTCTGCTTTTGACCTGCCGTTAACCCTTGCAACCCTATGTCATTTCCTTTGAAGGTCTAGCAGTTTGCCTGCATTTTACAATAAATGCAAAAATATTGTTCCTTGTTAAAAAAAAAACAAAATTTTGAATCACCTTGGAGAGACCATCCTTTTTTGGAAAAACCCCAATAGCTCTGAAAAAAAGAGTCCACATTGGTTGATACATATGCAGCTCTGATTCGGTTGGATTAGGTGAGATATCCTTATAAATCTACCCCCTCAGAAAGCACCCATGCTGGGCAGTGAGTGAGCAGTGTTTTTAGGACTAAAGTAAAACATCTTTTTAAAAGCCATATAAATAACTCTTGAGAGCATTCCTTATTTCTACCTTTTTAATAAAGTTAATCTCTTTATTTCATTTTAAGTGAAAAAAGCTTAGCCTTCAACCAGTGCCTGATTGGCTACTGTGTAGCGATTTCATGGAAAACTTCAGATTTTGGTGTCAAATAATTTAGCAGGTCAATTTAGCAGGGTTTTAAGAGGTTAGTTCAAGCCTACTGCCAAATAATATATTCCTACCACAAAGTTGGAGATTCTCACATCTCATAATTATGAATACAAAACAGTGGTTCAGAATCATAACAAGCACATGTAAACAATTAAAGAAGACATTTAAAAGTTGCATTTCCATTTATCTTTATCAATAGATGCAGATCAAATGCTGGCACACCTGGAGGAATGGATCTAAGATAGATACACTTCTAAGATTTTATATATTAGTTTTAAGATGTGCAGTTCCTTAATATAAGCTGACAAAGTACATGTGAAAAAATTACTATTTTCTATAGTACTAGAGGACTTTTCAGTGCTTATGGTCATAAGTTTAGTTTACTGTGGGCTAAACTAAAAAACACCCACTGAAGTAGAATTAGACTTTTATAGATATTTCATATGTAAGATAAAGTCCATATGTAGCTCCAAACACATGGCTTTTGTTAGGTCTGAAATGCTTTTCATCATAATTAATCCCTCTGTGACATTTTTTTTAGATTGGACTATGTTGATAAGATAATTCAGTTCAGTTAATTTCTATAGTGCCAATACCCAATGCATGTCATCTCAAGGCACTTTACAGAGACAATACACTCATATTGGTTAAAGGTTTATATCAAGGAAACTCAGTTTATTGCATAAAGTCAATTGAATTGAATTGAATTGAATTGATTTTTTTATCCTAACCTCACCTATTGTGACACCTTTCTATTTGTTGTTCTTATTATAATTTAATGGCAACAAGGCCTCAGACACCTTGTCGCCCTGTGTGTGTATATTTTCTGTGTCTTGTCTTTTCTTGATTGGGCTGTACCAAAACTGATATTCCACTTTACTTGAGTGGCACCACAGGCTCGATGAAAGAAAACTTGAATCTTGAAATGAAAAACTACAAAATTATAGCTTCCAAGCCATGTTTTTTTAAAGAGATCAAACTCTGTTACTCTGAGTTAACCGGTTAGCAAATAGATGATAATTTTGAAGTTTTCAGTTCGCTGTTTTAGCTGCTTTACTAACAGATCAATATCAAACTTAGCTATGAAATAAAAGGGAAGAAAAACTATGCTAGTAATATGTATTTGTACGATAACACAAGTGACAGGGTTGCATTGCCTTCAGCAACACTGTCATGATTTTGGCACTGATGGCTGGCTTGATTGCTCATTTCCTTTACCTTTCTAGCTCTGCCCTGTTCCTCATCATATCCACCTGTTCCGGTTTTCTATTTAAACTCCCTGAATGCATGTTTAATCTTAGAGTAGGCTTAATCCAGAGTGTTCTGTCCCTGAGTTGCAAAGTCCACATCTAAGTAAAAATAAGGGGTCACAGTCTTCAAGTTGGTCTGGTTAAAATCCCCAGCAACAATGAAAATGCCCCTTGTGTGTGCAGTTTCAAGCTCAGAGATAGCCTGGTAAAGAATCTTCATGGCCTCTTTTATATTAGCGCTTTGGGGAACAGAAACAGCAGTGATGCTAACCATGGTAAACTCTTTTGGCAGATACAATAGTCAGCAGTTAACAGTCAGAAACTCGATGTCTGAAGAGCAGACACTGGCGACCGATCTAGCATTTTTACACCCGTTGTGGTTGATGTAAACATAGTGGTTGATGTAAACATATAATGTTTGTCCCTCCAGGCCACAGCATTGTCCGGTATTGATGAATGAAGCCATGATTCAGTCACAATGATGGCACAGCAGTTACTAATCTCCTGTTTTGAACAGAGTTTAAGTCAGAGATTATCCATTTGTTATCCAGTGAGTGGATGTTGGATAGCAGGATTGAAGGAATTGGTGGTGTGTGGGGATTCCTTCTTAGCTTTGCCAGTAGCCTGCCTCTGCAGCCCCTCTTTCGCCATTCGACAAAGTAGAAATAACTACAATTTCATTAGGTTTAACCCTTTTAGCTGAATCAGGTTAAACAATTTCTGTAGAAAAAGGGTAAAACAATAAAATAAAATAAATAAATAGTGCACATTTGTTTGATCCTCTGTGTGAATACAAACTGATGCCTGATATTTGGTAGCAATGTTTCATTTGGCAACAATCAAAACAAAGATATATGGATGACACATTTCTGAAGCAATGGTTTATTTGCTTCATGCATTCATTTCTTTTTTCAACTAAAAAAGTTGTTGTCGTTAGACTTTATTTCACAGAGAAGCTCTACACAGTGGGTTACAGCTCAGGTTAGTCATTTAACAACAAGTATAGCTGCAGTTGCAAATCAATGCTTTTAAATTATAGATGACCTTGTTAATTGATTTTTTAGGAGAGTGTCAGGAGTGTGTCTGGTTTCATCTGACATTCAGATACTTCCAAGGTGTTCCATCTTTAGATTCTGCTACAGTATGTATCTCTACAAGATGATATCCAAGTAACCAATAAACTCAACAGTGCTTTTTAATTACACATTTTGACCTTGTGTTACATTACTGAATACCAGATTACAGAATACAGAATATACAATATAAAGATACAGAATATACAGAATACCGGAATACTTACAGTCATATTTTCAAAATACAGTGCATTTTAACAATGGAGGACAGACAGACAGACAGACAGACAGACAGACAGACAGACAGACAGACAGACAGACAGACAGA
>NW_015151682.1:57730-61157 GCF_000732505.1 Cyprinodon variegatus
CACTATTGAGCATTTTCACAAACAACTACAGGTGCTTGGTTCCAGATTCAATTCCACACAGAAAGCACATATCCATATCTAACACAGAGTACATGTCAGAATAAATAATACTTATTATACTTCAGCGATAATATCTAGGTGTTACTTTATTGTATGTATTTCTCATAACTTGTCCGTTGGTTGTGCTGTTCTTTTTAGATCTCTTTGCAGGTGATGAAGCAGACTGAAAATGTTTTATCGTTATCTCCCTTTTATCTCCTCTTTCTTTCATCTTTTCTCCTTTTTTCTGTTTTTCCTTTCCTGTTCTACTGACATTGCAGTGTTTATATAATCTGTAAAACTCCCTGCATAATTATAATAAAGCACTTTATATGCATAAAACAAGCGGAACACTATGGCAATAACCGTACTGCTCCTCTTGTGAAAGTAAAATCTGTTGGGCTCTCTTTGGCATCAAGACAATTATTCTTATTGCCACATTGCCAGACTGGACACTGTTTAAAAAATATATATGAATAAATAAAAAATAAAAGGATTATGAAAGTTGGTACACATGTGTTTAACCCACCAGGACCTACAAAAAAGCCTCTTGGAGCCATGGTCTAAACCCCACAGGAAGTCGTCCATTTTGGATTGAAGTTCATTGGGGATCAAAAGCATTGGGGATCAAAAGATATTAAAGGTATTTTTCTACATCAAAGTATGTGGGCGTGGCCAAGCGTCAAAATAGGTCATTTAGCAGTAAAACAAAAGGAAAGCCCCAGGCCGTGTTATGACGTGGTCCACGTCATAACGAATCATAGGATGTCAGCCATTTTGAATTAAAGCAATCACTTTGCTTTTTTACCTTCATGACCTATCTGAGCGAACTCCTCCTAGAGATTTTGAGTGACAGACTTCAAGCTCACTCCACCTGAGGTATAGGGGTTCAAAATTTATCAATGGAATTTTTCTACATCAAAGCATGTGAGCGTGGCCAAGCGTCAAATTTTGTCTGTTTGCCATAAAACAAAACGCAAGCCCAGGCCATTTCTTTACTGAGAGTTATGAAATTTGGTACACATGTTTAACCCATCAGGACCTACAAAAAGTTGTGTTGGAGCCATGGTCCAAACTCCATGGGAAGCCGCCATTTTGAATCAAAGCTATCATTATCGTTTTTGCCTTTATAATGTATGTAGACGAACTCCTCCTTGAGCGGTTGAGCTACAAACGTCTAACTTGCTGAGCCTAGATTTAAAACATAAAGGATCAAAAATTATCAAAAGATTTTTGCTGTGACAAAGCATGTGGGTGTGGCCAAGCATCAAAATCAGACTTTTAACCCTAGTTTAACCTTTCCTGACTAAAGCTGTGGTTGTCTCCAGCTGGTCCAGAGGTAAAATGTGGAACTAGTTCTACTGGCTGGGAAGGAGCAAGGAGATGGCGGTCACTTGGCTCCCATGGTTGCGATAGGCTGAGCGGCGCAGAGCTACAAGGGCTGCCAATGCAGCTTGCGGCTTTAATGTTTTATGTGTTTTTAAACCTGTGTTTTCACAACTCAGATGGGCTTTTGTTTAAGATGCATCATCATTAAACATAAAATAAGATTGTTATAAGTTCTTTGGGCACTACATATATTGAAACAAAATTAATATTTAAAGCTTCAGGTAGTCAAAGGTAAACTTCTTCAAGGAATCATGAATAGATACGAACTCATGTTAGTATTATATGCAGAAATGTGTAATAGTTATTCCTTTACCTGGCTGTAGTGGTTACAGGTCTTATCTTAGTACAATGGAATGAAAAATGTATTCAACAATTCCATGTTACAAGAAATCTTAATTTATCTGCACAAGCAAGTACAATAACTAGATTATTTTAACATTGACTCTGACTCTAAAGTCATAGATTTGCTCACATGCTTCTGACTGTTTTGGACAGAGAATGCAAGATGTGATGGCATGGAATTTGTACAGAAGACTAGCTTTCATATCCCTTAGTTTGCTTTGTTTTGTGTTCTGTGCTCAATGTACTATGCATTCAGAATCAATGTAGCTTTATAAAATGTGAATAAGGTATGTACATATAAATAAAATGATATGCTTTTAACAACTTTGAAAATGTTGTTTGTCTAGACAATTTTTAATTAATTTAGATTACTAAACAAATTTTAATATCAAAGGTCAAGACAACATGAAGATTTTATGCAATAGCAGCTGGTACCACAATAGGTTTTTACAAGTACTTATTAGGATTAGTTCTAAGGTAGTTTGTGACATGGAGTCAGGGACTTTGAATAACTTTTTCCCCATAATCAATGTAATAATTTAAAAGCTGTATTTTAAACTTCCTCAAGTAATTGCAACAAAAAAAAAACTTCTTGATCTAAAAGACCTCCATGTGGGATCTATTGTGGTGATTAGAAACAAAATGAAGTTAGAAATACTGTTTCTGGAGGAAAAGTTAACATGCTCGACTACATTACAAACTCCACAGTGTAAAAGTTGGGGACAAAGCAGGTAAACTACAACCTTGCTGACAAAATCTTTAACCTTAGTGTTGTTTTTTTTATAGGTCAGTCTTTTTACTAAATAAAGAACTAATTCCATTCAGGGCACATTTGCCCCATATTCTTTAATTTCCCTTTGCATTTCTCCAGTGGCTGTTACCTGCAATTTTTAAAATCTTTCAGCACTCTCAGGAGTAACAGAGGAACATTGGCAGTGGTTCAAGCAGGTTGCCATGCCTTCCTCCCATGCTCAGGGCTGCTGGAACAGAATGAGACCAATTATGCTATAAAATTATCTTCCAACTGATATATTTTTCCAGATATAAAGTCCACAGTACTTTTGAAGTTCTGAACGTCAATTGAATGGGGGTTTCGATAAATAAAGACGTGAGGCTTTTTGTTCAGCAGACTTGTTAGAAAATGTATATGTTATGATTTTATTTCAAGTTACAGGTATCTGGCCCAGGAATGTTAAGTGTTGCTCTAAATGGGGAGAGTAAATATTTCTCTCAGGGCCTGGTATTATCTATATAAGCAGCCGTAGGTGACTGATAACTTCAGCCCCCTCCTGGTAACTTTTGACCACCTCTGTTATTCCTTTGAAGTCCAATAATAAAAGTAGCAGAAAAGAGAGGTTCTGGCAGAGTTGAGTACAGATTTTTCAAGGGGTCTCATCGTTGGTCTGTTCTTCCTCTCTTTTCTGCAGAAAAGAATACTTGCTTTGTTTGGTTTTCATTTCTAGGACAATGAGGGTTTATTGTTATTAACCCTATCAAGACTATTTAAGAAAGAGTTTGTTGTAATTGCCCTTATATTGGAGCCAGTGAGTCAGTCTCACTGGCTACAAGGCCCTTTCAATGTTTAGGGTAAAATAAGGCAATTAATGACACCATGGAGTAATATCAGACAATATATATTTTTTATATTTAGAAAAAT
>NW_015151682.1:62801-69015 GCF_000732505.1 Cyprinodon variegatus
TTTCCCTTTGCATTTCTCAAGTGGCTGTTGCCTGCGATTTTGTAAATCTTTCATCACTCTCAGGAGTATCAGAGGAAAATTGGCAGTGGTTTAAGCAGGTTGCCATGCCTTCCACCCATGCTGAGGAGTGCTGAAACAGAATGAGACAAATTATGCTATAAAATGATCTTCCAAATGATATATTTATCCAGATTTAAAGTCCACAGTACTTTTGAAGTTTTGAGTGTCAATTGAATGGGGGTTACGATAAATGAAGACATGAGGCTTTTTGTTCAGCGGACTTGTTAGAAAATATATATGTCATCATTTTATTTCAAGTTACAGGTACCTGGCCCAGGAATGTTAAGTGTTGCTCTAAATGGGGAGAGTAAATATTTCTCTCAGGGTCTGGTATTATCCATCTATGCAGCCGTAGGTGACTGATAACTTCTGACCCTCCTGGTAACTTTTGACCACTCCCCTTTGAAGTCCAATAGTAAAAGCAGCAGAACAGAGCGGTTTTGGCAGAGTTGAGTACAGACTTTTCAAGGGGTCTCATCGTTGGTCTGTTCTTCCTCTCTTTTCTGCAGAAAAGAATACTTGCTTTGTTTGGTTTTCATTTATAGGACAATGAGGGGTTATTGTTATTAACCCTATCAAGACTGTTTAAGAAAGAGTTTGTTGTAATTGCCCTTATATTGGAGCCAGTAAGTCAGTTTCACTGGCTACAAGGCCCTTTCAATGTTTAGGGTAAAATAAGGCAATTAATGACACCATGGAGTAATATCAGACAATATATATTTTTTATATTTAGAAAAATATTGTTTTAGAGGTTTCAGTACTATACTTGTGATGGCACTAGCAGAAAAGGTAGGTGGGTTCGTATAACCATGATGATGAGTATAGGGCTTATATAAGGAAGTTATGCTTCCTAATGCTTGGGTAGGTCTGTCTGCAGTACTTTGGACAGACGTTTTGGTAGTGAAGTCATGCGTTGTCCTAATATTCTTCCAAATTGGAGCTGATGAGCAATTATACATTGGATGCTGGTGGTACTGTAGTTACCAGGAAGCTAGAAAAGAAGAAGAATATGAACCTTGAAAGATGTTCTCCCCACAAATGCCTGAAACCAGAAAGATCACTGGAGTCTGAGAGATGTCAACATAAAAATCATGTTTCTCTCCTAGAAAATGCTGAAGGGTTGGCTTTAAGGTTAAATTTTGGAGCTTAGCCAGTTTTTTTTTTGTTTTTTTTTCAACTTTGAACTAATCGGATAGTATGATTTGGTTGAATTGTCTTTGTAAAGTGCCAAGAGATGACATGTGAATTGGCACTATATAAACAAACTGAATTGAACAGAATTTAGCTGTTACTGCATAATTACCCAGAGCTAGTTTGCATTACTGATTCTTTTCTAGGTAGAGCCACCTATATATCTAGTCTACCATTACCTTCTCCTACATAAAATGTAGTACTGAAGTAGTGCTTCTGTCTTCCCTTTGGTTGTCTACCTGTCTTCTCAAACCCCCAGTTAAACTTGGCAATTCACAGTGACCCTTGTTTAGTCTGAGATCCTTCCTGTTAAAAGGGAGTTTACCTCTCCACTGTCGCTAAATGGATGTCTGGAGTTGGTTCTTATCCCCTCTCCTTGTCACCTCCCTTTCTGTCTTTGTGTCCATTGTATAAGATTTTACTCCATAAATAATTTTCAAAAAAGTTGAATATACAAGTATAAAGTGGAACCTTATGGCAACAGTCATAGTGGTCTGCTTGTGAAAGCAAAGCTGTTGGGCTATCATCTAGCTCTGGGACCTCAACTTACAGAGCTTTAACAGCCAAACAGTACACACACACACAAAAATGTGTTGAGAATGTGTGTGTACAAATAAACTGTCAACCGTGTTTTTTCTTCCTACAAAATAGTTTAGTGGTTGAGTTCACAAGTTTAGCCAGTAGTTTTTAACTGAAATAATATTTGTATAAAAGTTGTTATAATATATTCCATATAGGTGTAGAGTTATCGGGTAGGACATGATTTGACTTTATACACATACATACACATATGTTGTCCTAACACACGCACAGATTTGTGATTGGCTCATCTGGTGTTTTTATTGCTTTTCTACCCCTCTGCTAAGTGTTGATCCATGTGGCAACTTATCTTAGCCACTCATATTTTGTAAAGAAAAGTTATTGCCCGATAGTTGGATGTGGTCTTTCTTTCCGTGAGGTCTTTTATCAAGATTTTTTGGCCCTTAGTCAGCCCTTGAAGGTGAGTCCTGTTTTTTTAGCACTTGGTTAATTTGTGCAGCTAGACACAAGGAAAAAAGTCATTTTCCTCAGCAAGTAAGTCTGGTTCATGTCCGGGACTGGACCTATCCAGTTCTTAACACCTTAGGTAGAATTACAGCTGGCCAAAGTACTGTTCAGAAGAATAGATAAAAACATCAGAGATAAGACAAACCAGTTCAAACATGAGTAAAAATAATATTTACAATATAAAATTAATAAAATGGGATAAAAAGATAAAAGAATACAAGGTTAAAATAAAACCCATTGTCCTGCTAGGTGTCAAAAGCCAATTAAAATAGGTGGGTTTTGACAAAGGATTTAAAAACGGAGAAGAGGTCTGCCTGATGTAATAAGGCATGTCGTTGCAGAGCTTTGGCACTGCAATGTTAAAAGCATGCTTCCCTCTGAGCATCCCCCCGCTTATTTTTAGGCTCTCTCAGGAGTAACTGGCCAGCTGACCTGAGAGCAAGTAGTTGTATAAGGGTGTAGAAGGTCAGAAAGGCTCTCTATGGCAAGACCATTTAGGGATTAAAAGCAAATGAAATAATTTTAAAATAAATTCTGAAATATTTGGGCATCCTGTAAAGTATAGCTAAAATGGGGGAAGTGTGCTCACACTTGCATGTGGTAGTTAAAAGGGGTGCTGCAGCATTTTAAGCCATCTGGAGAAGGGAGATGGAGGAGGCAATAACCCCCACATAGATGGCATTGCAATAATCAAGCTTAGTGGAGACAAAGGTCTGGATGGCCAATTCTAACTGTTGCCTTGAAAGAACTGGATTTATTTTGGCCCAATGCCTCAAATGAGAAAAAGTTGATTTAAAGACTGCCCTGATCTGGCTTTCAAACTTAAAACTGCATCAACTTTTTAACCCTTGGTTGATGATATCTATTCAGATTAGCCACCAGAAACTATCACTTCAGTCTTTTTTTTTTTTTATTAAAAAGTTCAGAGACATCCGGGCCTTTAAGTCATCAAGACACTTAAGTAATGTAGTGATAGAATAGACATCTTGTTTTTTTTGAGAGGGACATAAATTTGATTGTCACCGGCATAACAATGGTAAAAATGAAAGGCTTTCTAAATATGGAGGCAAGCAGAAGCGAATAAAGAGAAAGAGAGAGAGTCTAAAACTAAGCCCTGAGGAGACCAAGAGAGGAGCAGAGGAGGACACAGAGTTGTCAAGGCTGACAAAGAAAGATTGGTTGGCCAAATATGACCTGAACCATTTCAGAGCACACGTCCTTGATCCCCTCCCACTTCTCCAAACAGAAGATCAAGATGTTGTGGTCATCTGTGTCAAATCCAGCAGTTAAATCTAAGGTGTCAAGAGTTTTAGATGTTGCTGTGTTCCTGGGTTGCTGTGATACAGTGTTGTTGGCGTGATTTTTCAATTATGGGCTCTGGAGAGGTTAACCACTGCATGTTTTCTCTAGTTGCGGATATTGCATCTCACTTCTAACCTACTTCATGTTGCCAGGGGGATCACAAAAAACTGTATTACGCAGATCAGAAAATAAAAATGCCTCAGGCTAATATTAGAGATGGATTAGGAATTTTTAGGAATATGAGATGTGTATTTGAATTTTAGATGCATCTAAATCTGTGTATTTATGTCTCTCTATATGGAAATGCTGTGATTCTGGCGGCCAAAATATGAAACTGCAGTCTTGGACTTAAGGCAGAAAGTTGGAGCCTATGCAGGTGTGGGTTTAGTACAGGGGGACTATTTCCTTTTGTGGATAGAGGAGAACCAAGCTTGAGGTATAGAAATTGTTTCACTGTGTGATTTATTCATTATCAGTTGTCCTGTTATACTTAATGTTTAACCTCAAAATGCTTTTTTCTTTTTTGGATTACATGGAGATTACTACCTATTTGAATAAAGGACCGGGTAGAGCACTAAGTTGTGAGGCTGATCTCAGTGTTCTTTTAAACTGAGTTTCATTAACATTAAATCTTTTAATGTGGAGGAAACAATTTTTCCACAGAGGTTAAACTCTGTTTCCTACAAAAAAAGAAACAAGCAGAATTACTGTAAAAAAAATACTGCTTTTTAAGCACTTTTAAATGTTTTGATAAATAAGCTGACAAACTTTCATAGAACTACATATATCATTTTCCTTTTCTGGTTTCATTTTAACTCTACATGGGCATTAGAATTCAAACTATACACTGACTCTTCCTAACAGCTTTGCTTTTCATGTAGGTAAATTCTTTCTTCAAAGTTGGACAATTCATGAATCTGTGTCATTAAAATTTACTAAGTAAATGGAGACGACAAGGACATGTCTCTGACATCCCCCTCTTCAGCTTCGTGACTGATCTGGCACATTTTGTGTCCCAGTGGGAAGCCTTGTAGAATATTAAAAACATAGGATGTCAGTTTCAACACCTCCTCAAAGAAAGGTTCATGGATATTGCTACCTCCTATGGCAGCTGGCAGGGCTGCAGATGTGTACATTTCTAATATTGACCACATTATACAAAGAAGTGTTAGGGGGGGAAAAAAAGCTTAATTAATTAATGCCAAACACACAATAGCTTATATTATGTATTTCCTTTACTCTGGTTCATTTCGGTATCATTGCAGTAATTCCCAATTTTTTTCTAGTACTACATACAAAATTGCCAGACTCTAACATTTTAAAAAACTTTTGACAGCTCCAATTTACATATTAGGGTTCATACATCATTTAAGAAGCATTAGTTTGCAAGTGTCTTTTCCACTGGCAGACAGAAAAGGTGGTGAGTACATCAATGTGGAGCAAAGGGACCAGCATTATCCAAAGAAGGTCTCCAGCTGCACAAGGCATGATACCAGAGGGTGCGATTATCTACCCCCAAAAGAGCTAACCCCACTCAAAGCCGTGACCATCTTCATGGCAAAGACAAACTACTCTGATTTAGCCCCGCAGTGGGTTGAAGAGCTTTAGAAGCATTCAAATCCACAGCACCAGCGGGCTTATAGCAGCTTCTTTTGAAGCTGTTGTAAATTAATTTGCATTTTGTGCCTGCATCCCATAACGGTCAACTGAGAGGTTGCGCCCAAGCAGCCATTGGTATTTATTATTAGCTCAGTTCATTAAAATCTACTCTGGGTATCCTGCTTGTAAACTTCTTCAGTAATTGGATGACTGTATCATCACACACTAATTTCACAGAGAGAAAAACAGCAAAACAAACCAAGTCATTTGGAAGCCTTTTATCTGAGCTTGAAGTTCTGAGACTCAATAAGTTCTGCCCCAATTTTCACAATTGGCTATGTTTCTCTACAGCTTTATTTACATGTGTGGTTTTTTTAAGGAAAACTTTTCACTCATACATATTTGAAATATTTTGATGTGTCATACTCAGTTTGTTCAACACTTTCAATTCAATTCAATTCAATTCAGTTTATTTATATAGCGCCAAATTCACAACACATGTCATCTCAAGGCACTTTACAGTTTCATCAAAATTGTTAGAATTTTCATGTAATTTTGAAAGCAAGACAGATAGAGAAAATGGAAATTGTAATTGGGTGGCAATTAAAACAGGGTACCAATGATCTTCTGCTCCTAAAGATTACTGAGATTTACCTACAGCATTAGGTTGTTCAGTTTGTCTAAAGATGCAGTGGATTTGCAACTGATTTTGCTTTCTTAAACAGCATTTCCTCCCTAAATATTTGAGTTGTATTTTGAAAACAGGAGATCTAAGGTAGAAATGAGAATAATGAAGCAGATATTCTCAACATAACTGTGTAGAATTATATATATATATATATATATATATTTGATCGATACTAATAATCAAAATCCCTCAGCACATTGCATACTGTCTGTCTGCCATGTGAAGCATGAATATCTCATCCTGTTTCATGGTGAAAATGCCTTTACCCTTTTTCTTTTGTCCTTCATAATCCTCAACTTTATTTTTTAATTACTTATATTTTAAGTA
>NW_015151682.1:69395-72309 GCF_000732505.1 Cyprinodon variegatus
CTCTCTCAGCATAGCTGTGTGTGAAGGACTGCTGGCTATGATGGCGATTTATTTATTTTTTTTGGCAAAGTTTGTCCTTTCCAAGAACATACTTCGTGAGGACACGAGTCCCTATTCACGTTCTAATGACTTCAGACTCGACTGTAGACTCTCCTCTCCTTTTGTAGTTTTGACCGATGCAGAAAAATGCTAACCAAGCAATGAGCAGAACTTGACTCTCTAGGACACACCCCCTCCTTGTTACATTGAATTAATGTATATTTTGGGTATGTAACAGTTTTACTTTACATTTTCAAGGTGTCAAAATTGAGTAGCCTGAGTTTGCTGTGTGAGGGGCTAGGCAGGTGGTTAGACTCGGCTTCTTTGCTAGGTGAGAAGCACTACTAAAATGCAAGAGGTGAATTTTGTATGATAGATCCCCTAACCACAACTGTTTTGTTGGTGAAAGAAGGCTGCAAGTCTGCATGTTTGAAGTGAAAAAAATAAAATAAATAAATAATTCTATTAAGATGTAGTACATTTTACAGATAAAAGATGAATCTTTTGAAATAAAAGTCTGCCGGTCTTGGACATAAAGTGATTCAATCATCGGGACATGTTGTTGTCTGTAAATTCTATCTAAAACTATGACAATTTCTCCTGTTTAGAAAAAGCACACTATACATCTATTTTTAATTGGAAAAGTAATGTGACTAAAATGAATAGGTTTTCTAATCCCTAATACTTATCAACATGATGTTTGCAAGAAAATTAAAAAGCAAAACATATAAATGTTTTGTTTTGTTCAATGTCTTATATATAAAATTTGTGCTTTTTTTTATCTTTAATTGGAATATAGTCTTTGGATATCAAGTGTTTTGTTTCTTAAATAATATGAATTAGTGGTAGTGTTTGTGTTTTGCTATTGTGCCACCATTTTCTCATAACCCATTTCTTATTTCCAGTATTTTTCACTTGTGCAGTATAACTGATTGATGATAAGTGCTGATTGCATCCATCATTTCTGGCAAGGGAAGAGTGTCAATTCTTCCCCCTGAGTGAGTGATTGAACATGGTGGGGGAGAAAATGTAAAACCAGTTGAGAATCAGTAAAGCGTAGCAAGATATTGCCACTCAAAAAGGTACCTGAGTGGCAATATCATGATTTACACTCAGTAGAGATGTATAACTGGTCTGGGTATTTATTTCCATTGCAATTTATTTTCACTGGATATGCATTTATTATGTTTTTCTAAATATTTGTCTTGTCAGAAAAACTGTACAATTTGATTGTTTCAGATATTCAGGTAAACTCAGTTCAGTGATACTGTGGTTTTACTTGGTAACTGAAAATCCCAGCGAACCCATTTTCTATCATTTTTTTAGATTTTCTTACCTAAGTCTAAGTCTGCTCTGAATTTTTCAAGAGTTCAAGCTGCCTCCACCCTTCCCAGATTGGGGGCCTGGGATCTCCTACAGGGTCTGGTGGCTGTTTTCAAAGCAACTAGTGCATTCTGCTGCCGAGAAATCTGTGTGGATGTGTAGCAGGAACACTGGCAATAAGGTAAATATAGAGGAAAATCTGAAATCACAGTTCAAACTGCAAATATTTAGAAAACTATTGCATGCTTATCCGATTTAGTACCAACTATAGAAGCTACACAAATCAGATTTTTATGTTGTTGAAAAGACTGGAGTTGAGTCTGCTGTAAAATATATCAGATATGAGTCGCAAATACAGAAAAAAAAATATTTTGTTGGCAGTTGTCTGCTGTATAAATCAAACTTTATGTTACAGTAGTTACTTTTTTCCATTTATACCCTGAACCCTGCAAAAAAAAAAAAAAAAACACAGAATGACAACAAAACCCAACATCAGTTTATGTTACATGAATCTACTCACATTTTAATTTTTTTTAAGGCTGGGCAACGATTAAAATCCTTAATCACAATTAGTTGCATAATTTTCCTGATTATTTTATTGTATACTGTATGCAAACTCAAAGAATTAAATCAAAAGTAGTGTAAAGAGCTATTTTATAGCAATGTTCTGCCATATGAATGAAAGTGCCATAATATTTATTGTGCAAACATCATCACTTATACGTAACATTTTGTGTAAATGAAAAATACAACTAATAATGGTAATGATAAATTACAGCTTACTGCCTCTTACAAGGCATTCTCTACCAACAAAATCATGAGCCACAATCAGGAAAAACAGGTTAGTTGTCTCAGGGATGAACACATTTTACGAGTGCTCCTCAATTGATTCTATTTTCAAGAATTGCACTGCTTAAGATGGCTGCATATTGGAGACCATGAATTCCTCAATTTTTGGATCAATTTCTTTTTTTGATGTTATTCTCCTCTGTTGCAGAATGCTCTGAAAATTGATGGATTTTTGTTAATATTTTTGTCATTTTTGGAAACCTGTTATGATGTGTAACAATAGCAACCATAGCATAGTTGATTGTTTCTACTCGGGAGCAGCTCTTTAACATCTCTGAAGCTACAATAATGGTTCAACTACTTCAGAAAGTACCAGCTGAGTTGAAAAGGAAGCACCAGGGATGCAGAGCAAGAGCAGCAAGAGGAGAGAAGAAGAAGAAATGTAAACAATCTGTTATAGCAATCATCATGGGCAATGTGAGATCTTTAGGAATCAAGTTAGAAGAACTCCAAGGCCTAACAAAGACCAAGCCAGAATATCACAATGCAGCATTTTGCGTTTTACTGAAACGCGGCAGTAGGATCATATGGCTTTCTGACCATACGAGCAGACAGAGATTTAAAGAAAACTTGGCGATTCAAATGAACTTCTTCGGGGCGAGTCGTTGGATTCTCTGGTTGAGAGTTCGGTTCCATTCAGAGAAAGTGGAGAAACTGCACTTGCAGTCATTACCGCTTCACAGGGTGCAGGGGAGCTGACGCC
>NW_015151682.1:73489-75021 GCF_000732505.1 Cyprinodon variegatus
ATCGCCAGAGCTACTCACACCACAACAGCTAGAATAATTTGGTGCTGATGGAAGGCATTTAGCCAACAACATAAATACAGTACTTTCATCAGCCGCCGGGCCAATGGGACAGGTGAGCAGAAGCAAATGGTAAAGCCAACCATCGGCATCAAGATGATGGCAGAACATTATGGACAGCAGCTGAGTGTCTTCTGAAAGAAGCTGCTCCAGATCTGGTGCAAGACAGACTACGCTACTGGAGATCTTCCCTGCCTGCAGCTATCAACACCTACAACACCTGGATAAAAAAACAACATACGAGTTACTGCAACATTTAATTTTATTTCGTTTTCTTAATTTCGGATAAATAAAGTACTTTTGAATTAAAATTAACTGAATTGAATGTAGGAGTCTTGTGCAATCAGTCAGCTGTCCAAACCTAGTTTTTTCACAAAATGACTACAATTGTTTTACTTATTCATTTGTCCATTTCATTTGGCTACATCGTCATAGCCAAAAAAAATTTTTTTTTTACAGAAAAATTGGTAACTACACCTGCAGCTGGCATGTTGATTTAATTTGCTGTTATTTCGTCAAAAAGAAAGAACAGTTAGAGAATGAATATACTACTGAAATAACATACAGAACAGAAAATGGAAAAAGGGTAAAAAAAACTCCTCTAATGTTAAGAGTTACATAATTTCACTCCATAACACTTTCGTGGCTTTTTTTTATAACACTAAATGTGGAGTGTTTGGGTTTGGGTCTGTCTAAATTAATCTAATTAAACTTTTAAAGTAAAATAAAAACATTCATGTATTAGCACTTGATTTGTTATTGACTTATTTTGTCCCCCCGCTGAAAACACCAGCTTGACCAGCCATATCACTAGCTGAAATGTTGCCAAACCACACTGGGCTAGCTTAAAAAACAACGTAAACTCATCACTGTGTGAGCTAACAGCCCGCTTTCTCGTATACCAATCGATTCAAGAAGCCAGTATTCAAACTATATGATAAGAAGAAAAGCTGAGTATGTCACAAACCTTGCTTCGGGCTGAATTGAGTCTGGCCTCTTAAGATGATGCAAAGGCTCAGTTAGTGGTGGGTACTAGGTTTCCCATGCTAAAACTTCAACCCAAGGTGATTTTTAGTCCAAAATAAACCATCACAATATTGTAGAAATTACAAGCAAACAGCTTATATTTCAATGTCCAAAAGAAATAATTTAACAACTTGGATTATCAGAATACTCAGTTATATGAAAATAACCCAATTAAATTACCTAGCACGCTAAGTTAGTATTTCTCTGAGAGATTCTCTCTGTGTTTCTTTACTTCTGAGTTTTTGGACTCTTAGTGAACCCTGAGAGAAGGCCACCTACACTGATCCTGGTTCTGTCTGACATTTCCTTAGGTTAAAAGCGAGGTTTTCAGACATACCCAGTTCCAAAAACTAATTTCAGGGAGATCAATAAAAATTCAGTTTTACTAAATTCAGTCTTACTAATTATTCAAAAACTATAAGTTGATAGCTTCAGTGGTATTGAGATAG
>NW_015151682.1:75420-78360 GCF_000732505.1 Cyprinodon variegatus
CAGTGAGTTGATGTAATCATCTGGTTTTCATTAGATAAAAAACTTTGAAGCAATCTGACTGTATTATCCGGTTGAATTGTCTCTGTACACTGCCTTTAGATGACATATGTTGTAAACTTGGCCTTTATAATCAAACTGGATTGAGTTGTAAATGCAAGTGAACATTCTTATCCTGGAGGAGCTTGTCTTGCGACTTAATACTTTGATTAAATATTTTTTTCTAGATAGAAGCTTTTTATTTACCTGACAGCATTATCTGGTTAAATCATCTCTGTAAAGTGTCTTGAGATGAAGTAGTGCAATATAAATAAGCTTAACTTAATTGAATTATTCAAGCCTATAACCTGTAGAGGAACCACTGACTCAAATAAAATTGTTAGGAACATTCATCTAGTAAAGAATGTTGGATATCCTGCCTCAGGCTCTGATTTTAATTCTGGGCCCATAGAAAAAATCTGTCCCCTTAGTGTGGCGTCCTTAGAAATAAATATGTGCCTGGTTTTTCTGAAATTGTTAAAAAAAAAAGAAAAACATATACAACAAAAACTAGCTTTCTAAAAAGGTAGACAATGTAAAACAATGGTAAAACATTTCAGTTCTAATAACTCCTTTTGTTGACAGAGAACCCAGATGCTGGAAAAATCAACAGAACCAGAATCTTCTCTCCAAAAAATATTTAGAGACAGAGAATCAATTCATAACCACAGGTAACACATTTCCAAATTTTTCAAAGCAAGTTGTTGGGTGTGTTACAGAATACAATTTAAAACCTTGCATCGTACCAGTTGATGCAGACCAGTTAAATGAAGGTATCCATGCATTATTTTTGATCTAATTTTAAAGCCCAATGATGTTTGGAGGCTTTAAGCTATTGGCTGCAAACAGTTAGTGATTCATGTGAGCTCTCACTTTGCTATAACATCAAAACATCCAAATCTATTTCCCTATATTGTCTTGTGGAGAATATGTGGAAATAAAGACATAATGTCTTTAATTTACATAGCATCTTTAGAAAGCTCCAAACACAAGTCATTGCAGTAAGATAGCACTTATAATTACCCAATTAATCAATTGTATTGTTTTGCAGATGCACACATAATGCAGTAAGACTAGATGGATTGCCTAATTTTCTACAACAAGAACATTTTGAAATCCATTTAAGAACTTCAAATGCCATTCAAAGACCTCATCAGCTGACTTACAACTGCAGAACACTGATCAATAAGTAATTTAGCTATGGGGAATATGAAACCGAGACATGGTCATTAATTATGTTTTTCAAGCACCATTTGTTAGGCATTGAAATCAAAGCTTCAGTTTCAGTACAAAGCAAACAGACAATCCAGAATTAGTAATTATCTAATCTAAAATAGTAAGCAACAGATACTGTACATGCAGCTTAAAGAATGACTCCTGTTGCTTGAAAAGATATATACTTCCTTTTCTCCAGACATACCAGGGGTCTTTTAAAACATATGATTAGGGATCACTTAGTCCTGACTTATCACACTGCCTCCCACCGTCCTTAACCAATCATGTATGTGATAAGCATCCTACACTGTAATTACCTGTCTGCCCCCAATGATACTGTGAGGTTGTCTCTCTTAAATGTTGCACCCTATTTACCACCATCTCAGATCTTCCCTTCTTTGATTGCTTGCTCATAAGAGACATAATGCAGTTTGAATTTACCCTAAAACGAGTCAGGTTAACACTGCTAAATAAAAACTGTTAAAGAACCTAATGAAAGAAGTTGGGGTGAAATGGTGCAATAAATCAAAGGGGAATTTTTTTTTTTTTTATTACAACACTTCATACTGTCAAAGATATGATATGCATTGTAATGTTTTAGTATTTTGTAGATATAAATTTTCAAGATATTTCCCTTACCCTTATGCTCACATCAACTTCAATGAAATCACTTATTCAGCACAAAGCTTTTAGCACTTTGTAGTTGTAACAAATGTAATTATATTAAATTATTATATTAATTATATCAATAAAACTTAAACTTAAGCACAACTGAGAGGTCAGACGACGGTTTTGGACAAGGATGCCATTTGTCTATGGTCTATGTCCTCCCAGAAATGATTTCTAATGCATGTTTTGTCAAGGTTCAGAAATGAAGGATCCAGCATTTGAGGCGGACAAACAGATTTCTCATAAAGCTGATTGAAAGCAGAACCAAACTGTCCGGCGTCGGTATCTAAGGCAGGAACCTCTGCGGGTGGAGACAGCAGGGTAGTGACCACATCTTTCTGGATGATCATGAACGAGTGAGTTATTATCCTGTTTTACATTTCAATCTGATTCCACAGGTAGAGGTTGGTTCTGGCTGGCAGTCTTCTATCTTCTATCTATCTGTCAAATCTCACACTAAGACCTCATGCAATAAGAAATACATCATGAAAAATAACTCCATAAATAATAGTAATCCATAGTAGACACTAAAATTGTGAATAATTGCAACTACAGACAACTAAGTGCCAAGAGAGATACAATTAACATTAACTAGTAGCAAACAGTATCAAAATTCAATCTTTCTTTTTTGTGTGTTTATAACCAGTTGTAGACCACATATTTACAGTTGTATGTAGAATGGATCTTCATTAATGGCATGCTTTAAAATGGTTCTGATCCCCGGTTCCACTGTTGCTAGAAGCAAGCTTTGTGTTAGGAATTGCTCTCTAGTCAGTGAGTCGATGCAATCAGCGTTTTTTTTTTTTTTTTAGATTGAAACCTTTGAACAAATCACTGCAAAAATAAAAAAGTTAGTTCAACTCAAAATTTCAAGGCAACCGACTGCACAGAATTTTTGAGTTGAAGGCATCAACTTAATTTTTTAAGTTTTGTAGAACTACACTTATAAAGTTGTGTCAGCTAAGTTTTTCAAGTTCTGCCAACTAAGTTTTTTTAATTCAAGTTACTGGAAAAACTTAT
>NW_015151682.1:79735-80832 GCF_000732505.1 Cyprinodon variegatus
TCCATCCATCCATCCATCCATCCATCCATCCATCCATCCATCCATCCATCCATCCATCCATCCATCCATCCATCCGGGGTCAGGTCACAAAGGTACTGTAGCAGCTTCAGTAGGGAGGCCCGGATGTCCCTCTCCCCAGCTACTTGGGGTAGCTCCTCCGCTGGAATCCCAAAGGCCTTCCCAGGCCAGCCGAGAAACATAGTCCCTCCAGCATGTCCCGGGGTCTGTGCCCAGAACGCCTCACCAGGGAGGAATCCAGGCTCACAAGTACGGTAATATCATATACAGATAATAGGAGCCTAAAGCCATATGCAGGCAAAGTACAGAAGTAATAAGTTAAAACTTTAACAAAACTGAAAGATTATTAGAAATACCTTGGTATTAGACATTTCATTAACATGTCTATCCAAGCAGAAACTTAAAATCAACCCTTAAGTATGTCTTTTTCATGAGGGTGTTATGCTCAAAAATAATTGTGCTGATTGCTGTGTTTTTTATAAAAATTTTTGTCTCACCTCTCTACCAAAGGTTGTGACTGGTTGCAGCTTCACTGGATATCCTCATCACTGATTAGAATATATAGAGGAGCAGGTTGCAGATGAATGGTGTCAAAGTTTTTGATCACCACGCATGTTAACCTGACCTGACATCTCTGTGTTTCCTTGTTCATTGGCTTTACCTGTGAGAAATGAATGTTCTTCAAGTCTCCTCCTAACAGTATTTTTCAAATTATTCTACTGAAATACCTACATCAGCAGCTATACATCATAAGTTTTTTTTGTGAGCTTTGAAACCTTCCATGCTCCGTTATTGTTAATAATTACCTCTCCAGAAAGCCATGGATCCACCTGTCTTTGAATCTATGTGCAGGCACTGATTCGGGGTAGCGTGTTGTTAAACTGGTCTTGGTCAGACAAATAGAGCTCAGGAAGCGATCCTCAGCAGCGTGCAGCTCTTGGAGGAGGTGGTGAAACTCTGAACTAAACACCTCTTATGTGTCTGGTTTAGTTTAGTTTATTTATGTCATGATCGGTTTAGAGATAAACCCACATGCAGAACACCACTGAGACTTGGTAAAAGGTTTAACAGAGTTTATT
>NW_015151682.1:81777-83208 GCF_000732505.1 Cyprinodon variegatus
GACTGCCACTACCTCGACGCCAGAGTGTTTGCCAGTTTTAGGTACTCTAGCCAAGCAGAGTTTTGCTGAGTCAAACGGAGTTCTTGTCAACCTGAGTCTTAATCTTGTTTTTTTGTCTTTGCCTCTCGGCAGGAAGTCATCCTGCAAACTGGATGTTTCGGACCTTCTCTCGCTGGAAGGATCATCTGAGCTTCAAACTGAGCTAAGGATTTAAATTGGAGGTTTGAATCTACTTTTCCCCAAGAGATCGTTTGAGCTTCACACTGAGCAAGGGATTCATCTCCACTACAACCCGTTCAAGTACCGCAGGAAATCTGAGTGGCAGTCAGCTTCTCCGTTCACCTACAAACAACCGCATTCTGGGTAAACCCTGTTCCGCCCTCCACCGAGTCAGACAAACACTGGAACACCAGCACACAGACTGAGTCAACAACTTCTCTGGAAACGTGAGTCAGCAACCAAATCCTCCTCTTCAAGTTCACGAAGCAAATTTCTCACTGAGCCTGAACTAAACGCAGTGTCTTCCCCTCACTTTCCAGTTCCGGATGAGCAGTGTTCAGAGCTACACTGGATTCATCACAATCTTCTCAATAAACCTGTTAAACTTTCCCCTGGTCTCTCTGTTTTGGTTTTCTGCATGTGGGTCAGAGCTCTTGATAAAATCATGACAATCTTTTAGTTATAAGGCTCCTCTCCTGTGGAACCAACGACCAGTTTTAGTCTGTGAGGCAGACACCCAGTCTACTTTTAAGGGTAGGCTTAAAACTTTTCTTTTTAATAAAGCTTATAGTTAGAGTGGCTCAGGTTATCCTGAGCTATCTCTACAGTTATGCTGCTATAGGCTCAGATTTCTGAAGGACATAGGGACCCCTATTTCATCATTCTGCTTCATTCTATCTCTATTCTCCCATTCAGCAGAATCTGTTAGTTCAATCTCTAACGTTATGCTCTCTCTGTTTTTTCTCATAGTAGCTTTACCTTGTCTGTTCCTGTTTGGCTGTGACACGAACCTGGAGGTCAGCTGTGCTGCTGCCATCAACACCTTTGTTTATAGATGTTGGAGATCAGCCTGTTTTTCCAGTGTAGTCCTGTTTCTCTGCTGGCTGGATGTGCTCTCTCTTTATCCTCTGACATGGGAGTTGGCGCGGAGCTCGTCTGCATAGCTGTGTGTTTACTGGACGGGACCAACTTCTACAGCTGCTTCTCTCTCCTTGAACCCCAGTGGGCCTCAGCAGATGGTCACTCACACTGAGTCTGGTTCTGCTGGAGGTTTCTTCGTGTTAATAGGGAGTTTTTCCTCTCCACTGTCGCTACAAGCAGGCTTAGTGTGAGTGATTGCCTTTGAGTCAATGAGTCGATGCAATCAACTGTGTTTTTTTAGATAGAAAACTTTTAATCAATTTGACTTTATGATCTGGTTTACTGTAAAGT
>NW_015151682.1:84504-98510 GCF_000732505.1 Cyprinodon variegatus
GTGTCATTGTTATGTCTGCAAAACATAGCCAAGGAAGGAACACTTAATTTTAATTTTGTACGTTTTTTTTTATCAAGCTTGCTTAATATTGTGCACAGCATACAACCTCAAAATATTATTCTTATTGTTTTTTTTATTTATTTCTTGTATTTTTTTAGTAATCAAAATGTTTCTGTTGAATTTTAGAGTCTTTGTTTTTATTCTTGTGGTATCGAAAAGGATACCGAGTATCGAATATTGAACTCAGTATCGGTATCAAGTTGAAAAGTTTAGTATCGTGACAACACTACAGGGGACATGGTAATACTTGTAACACAAATGGTAATATGACTTTCGAAATATTAAAGGTGTGTTATCTAAGAACTCTGCAAACTTATGGCGCTAATTCTTTAATTGGATGCTTGTCAAAAGGTCATGCTATGATTGTGTTTCTAACACCTAATGTGTCTAACAGAGCTAGTGAATGATTTTCGGGGTTTTTTTGTTTGCCCAAAATGATGACTGAACTCTCTTTACTAAATCGGCAAATAAAACAAGGTTAGCTCTAGGGACAATGTTATTATGGTAGGGGTTGTGTATACCCTCTTTGTGAAATGGAAAACTCTGAGTTTCCCAGATTTCAAGTTTAGATCTAATTATCTGTCTAATCTGTTTTAATTTATTGGTTTAGTCGTTCATCCAAAAATTATTGGAATTGATAACTAATATTTTGTTAAGTTCAGTAAAATGCCATTAACAAAGATCATCAAATCCCTAATTAGATTTTTTAGTTATATTACTGTCCTACCGCTGAAACGTAATTTCAATTAAATTTTTATATTGAACTTTTTGTCTTTTTACTCCTTTCCAACTAGCATTGATTTGAAGACACAGGGAAAATGGAACTGAGTTTTGCTTTCTCATTTTCCAATTATACCATCTCATAATAAATCATGTTAGTATCTATGCTTCACTTGTTATAATAGGAGGGTTTTTCAAGGACTAAACTATAATACTCATGCCTATGAGGAAAGTTGCAAAGATTTTAATATTGCATTATTCAAACAAAGAGCTGACACTATAAATCATAGTGTGGTCCAAACAGTGTGACAGCTTTGGAGGCAAACTGAAGGCTTTTATTCAAAGGCCCTTTAAATTTCCTTTGGTATAACTAATTTATAACTGGTTAAAATTGCATTTTTACCAAAAACCATATCAAACCATATCAAATAATAAACAAACTTCTCAAATTTAATTTTGCTCATCATGTATTGAATAAATAACCCAATGAGCACAGCAACACATATATTTCTTGTATTCAGTCGATTTAGGCTATTCAATTATCAGATTGGTAGAAAGTTATAATAGTTTAGCCCTGATTGCAACTTGCGATTTTTGCAACAACTTTGGAAAACCTATATATCTATCTGTCAATATCTATATATATATATGCGCAGAATTTATTGCAATTAACACATTTGGCACTGAGGCTACTGTTTCTCATTAAACCAACTATATATTGGGCAGGGGTCGGGAACCCATGCCTCCAGTACCACACATGGCTCTTAAATGCGCCCCTTGCGGCTCCCTGGAGCATTTATTATGTTTTCCAATGCTGTTCAAATTTGTGAAATAGATACACTACCGTTCAAAAGTTTGGGGTCACATTGAAATATCCTTATTTTTGAAAGAAAAAGCACTGTATTTTTCAATAATGATAACTTTAAACTAGTCTTAACTTAGCTCATTTAACTTAGCTCGTTACAGAAGCTACAAAACTGACCTTCCTTTGAGCAGATTGAGTTTCTGGTGCATCGCATTTGTGGAGTCAATTAAACGCTCAAAATGGCCAGAAAAAGAGAACTTTCATCTGAAACATAACGGTCTGTTCTTGTTCTTAGAAATCTTAGAACTTTCCATGCGAGAAATTGCTAAGAAATTGAAGATTTCCTACAACGGTGTGTACTACTCCCTTCAGAGGACAGCACAAACAGGCACTAACCAGAGTTGAAAAAGAAGTGGGAGGCCACGTTGCACAACTGAGCAAGAAGATAAGTACATTAGAGTCTCTAGTTTGAGAAACAGACGCCTCACAGGTCCCCAACTGGCATCTTCATTAAATAGTACCCGGTAAACACCTGTGTCAACATCTACAGTAAAGAGGCGGCTGCGGGATTCTGGGCTTCAGGGCAGAGTGGCAAAGAAAAAGCCATGTCTGAGACTGGCCAATAAAAGAAAAAGATTAAGATGGGCAAAGAACACAGACATTGGACAGAGGAAGACTGGAAAAAAGTGTTGTGGATGGATGAATCCAAGTTTGAGGTGTTTAGATCACAAAGAACAACGTTTGTGAGAATATAATGATATGGAATTCCATCAGGAGCTGCAGCCATATTAACTGTGCAAATAGCTAGGGTTTATTGTTTTATTAAATGAAATATTTCATAAAAATATAACAACAGCAGTCCGTGTGCTGAGCCTGTAACATCAGCATTCAATGCAGGTCCAGCAGATTGTGCAACAGTTTCTTCCCCACTGCCAGCAAAAAATACTGCATATTTGCACCATATATAATAATGCTCTGCACTTCAGTATCAGTGCGTTTTTGCACCATGTTGTTTCTTTGTTTTTGCCACACTTTTGACATTTGATCACTGCTGCACTTTATGGAATGGAAATTTTCATTTCACTGCTAAGCTGCTGCTTATTCACTGTGTGAAAGCTGTACAAAAATACACTCTGTGTACACAAAATAACAATAAAAGTTGTCTAAGTCTAAGTTAGACTGAGTGGGCCAACAAGGAAATTGAGACCAAGATCCGTAATCTCTGTGAGGCTGATCCCACCAAGTGGCCCAATAATTCTGCTCTGTCTAGCACCACTGGGCTCTCTACACCACTGGGCTCTCTACATTTTTTGTTGTTTTTGGGTTTCAACCACCGGTGTTCACCCTTCAGAAGAAAGATTCTAAGGTTCCCTCTGCCTGTTTGTCTGCTCTTAGGTGTCAGCAGGCCTGGAGAAGGGCTAGAAAGGCCATTTCTATTACCTTGATTGGTCAGGCCAATGCCGCCAACCTTCGCAGGGTTCTGGCACTCACTTACCAGGTGGGTCAGAAGGTTTGACTTTTTACCAAGTATCTTCCCATTAGGCTGAATACTAGAAACCTGGACCCCACTTTATCAACCCATTTCCCATTTCTAAGTTGATAACGGTGACAGTCCATGTCCAGCTCTCTCGTTTGCTTAAATTACACCATACTTTCCATGTGTCTAGGGTTAAACTTTTTGCTACAGCTAGGCTTGTGCCCATCTCTAAACCCCCGCCACCCAACCCGTTTCATTGTTGGGACCCGCCTATACAATTAACAGCCTCCTGAGGTCTAGGAAAGGTCCAGGGGTACCCAATACCTGTTGGACTGGGAGGGTTGCGGGCCTGAGGAGAGGTCCTGGGTCCCTACGCGGGGTTGGGCAGCTTTAGGCTGAGTTTTAGTCCATGTTGCTCTCTTTTACTTTGCTCCATCTTGCGCTTATCATCTTTAATCAGATCCACCGGCTATTTATTGCTAGATTATTTTAGCTTCTAGCAAGACTAACTCTTCCTTGTGTTTAGTTCTATCTGTTACTGACCTTTTGAGTTTCGGCAGGCCCAGTCATGCCTTTTCTGTGTTTCTGGGCTGTTACTTGGATTCTAACTGTTGCCAATCTTGGACCTGTCATCTGACCACGGCTTGGATTTACCCTCCTGGATCCTTTGGTTCCTCTGTATGCTCTGGCTGCTGCAAGACTAACTCAAGTGTTCCCTGTGTTTAGTTCTGTCTGTTACTGACCTGTTTCTGCCCTCAGACTTTTGAGTTTTGGCCGGCCCTGTTTTGCCTGTTGTGTGTTTCTGGGCTGTTACCTTGATTTTGGCTGTTGCCGATCTTGGACCTGTCATCTGACCACGGTTTGGATTTACCCTTCTGGATCCTTCAGTTCTTCTGCATGCTCTGGCTGCTGCAAGATGCTGCTCCTCTTCTCTCCTGGATCTCTTGTATCGGCTCGGTAACAAGCAACAGCTCCTCTCGACTACACTCCTTCTGGACTCAGACTGAACCTGCCTTTATCTCCACATTTAGCAAATGAATCAAAAGTATTCAATTGGATTTCTTTAGACAGAAAACTTTCAAACAGTGTTGTGAATTGGGTCTATATAAAAAAATCCATCGATTTTAAATCTGGTTTAAAAAAGCATAGTTAATCAAGAAGAGTTCAGTTCTTTAGAAAGATGGGTAAAAAAAACTCTGGGTAGAAAAAGGGGTGTAAATTTAAGAAATGTTTGAATTGTTCAGCAAAGCGTAGACCGGAAAGCTGCCTGGAGTGCTTGTGGTGCCATTACATAACTATTGCCAGAAACCTCTGCTCTTAAATGTACACTATTTGCAGCATTTATGTCTGGAAAAACCTTAGTCACTAAAACCATTCAAGTGTTGGCATTCACCCCCACCACCACCCCCTGAATCGAAGCTGGCCAAAACATTTTCAGCATACAGATTAACTCTGTTGAGAGCTGGACGAATGCTGTGTAGAAATCTAAGCAGAACCAGGGTCTCTCAGGTTCTCTACTATTTCTTCACACTCTTAAGTGATAACAGCAACAGACAATATTCATGCCTCATTTAATTTCATTATCGTGTCCCGTTCGCCTCATCGCCTCAGTTCCTGGACCAACCTTTTATCTCAGCATGTAAGCAATCACTCATGGACAGCAAATATAATGGCAGAGGGGGAGGATTGGCTAATCAAAGGTTTGTGAAACCAATTTTTAGAGAGCTTTAGAAAGAGAACTCCAAAGAAGAAGCAACCACTAACTACATAATACTGTGTAGGAGGCTGCAATTCCAGAAAGGCAACACGCTGATAATTAGAAAGTTTAGCAGGCATGCTTTGCCAGCAGCAATCCAAGTCCTATTTTCATTTTCATATAGAAACAACACAACAGAAGCTTCTTTGTTGTTTACATTCAAAGTTATTCATAGTTAAGCATGAAACAACAAACGTGAGGTGCCTCTCCTGTGAAGTGGCAAAGAGAATATACCGGTGACCTGTGAAGTTCTTTCTTTTCTCATCCTCCCATATCTTGTCACTTGGTGTATTATCCGAGTCATCAATTGGTTTGACAGACCAATGGCCGATTAATGATACAAAGTCTAGATTTAAAGTAATCTGAAAACTCCATTCGATGTAACACTCTTTCTAAGCATTATAGATCAAGAAAACACTTTAAACATTTTTCCAATACATTTTTTCCTCACAGTATAGTTTGTAATCCAGTACAAATCCTTTGACAATTTTCACAAAAATATACTGATTTCGCAGTTTTAAGAGGTAAGATAGTTTTTGCTTTGTGAAGTAAATGTAAGTGGATGGAATGGTAGGGTTGGGACTAAATGCTATATTCTTTGCAAGTAACTGTACATTCAGATTCAGTTTTCAAAAGCCTTGATAATACCAGGTCAGTCTTAGTTTCAGAGAGCTGTATGGTTAAAGTTTGTGTTCTTTCTCATGTTCTTTATCAAGTTTATTTTAGTTGTTATGATCATTTAAGGAATGCATTTGGCTCTGACTTTATTGTTTTCAAGTGTACTGTTTAGGCTGTTCCATGGATCTGGTGTTTTGAGAGGTCCTAAATGACAATTTTTGCAATCATGTCCCAAATTGAAATAAAACCATCAAAATGCAGTTTTTATGTGTTCCATGAGAAAGCCACAACTTTGATCCATCTGTAAGGGTGCACTCAGACCGAACGCAGTGTCCGAGGTGATTTCCGCCACCACCACAGGGAGATCACAGCTCTGCATTTCAGATGCATAGTGCTTAGACCCCAGACCACATCATCAAATTGAAGGAGCCTCAGCTGTTTTAAGCTGACACAAAACTGGCATCAAAGAAACTCAGCAAATAGACTGCTTCAACAGTGCATGTAACCCTCTGCATGTGTTGCACTGCTTATAACAGCCCTAAGGGTCAAGAGATAGGGTTATTTAGATCTAGATTCTCAGAAGAGGTTGGTTAAAACCAAATCCCATGGCAATTATAGCTTCCACCCCAGTAAAACATCACATAAGTTAAAATTTCAATTTGTATTAGAATAATGATTATCAACAATATTAATTGCAAAAGGAACAGGGAAATGAAAAAAAACAACATACAATTTCTTTATTTAAAAAATTAAATTAACTTGGTCCAATGTCCAAAATGACATTTTTTTAACTTAAATATATAGCATGTTGCTATAATAACGGAAAATACATTAACTCAGATGGGGAATATAGTTTTTGAAACCTACTCTAACTATGTCTATTTCCAAAATCCTGTGTAAATGAAAAAATAGTGCAATTGGCTTCTGGTACCATCACATTTGGAATAAACAGCATAACACAAAGCCAACAAACCGCGCAATTATACATAGGAAAAAACAAACACCAGCCAGTTATTTTTCGGCTAATGGACGTCTTTTAGAGAACACAATTCAGTAAGTAAAACATTTTATACAACGTGAATAGCTATCACAGTTAATTACAAAAGTCATCCTGCCTGGTTTATAGCAAAAGAAGGCTTAGATATCATTTAACACCCTTTTACACCATGTTTCAGTGATTACATCATGTGCTAAATACACAAAATGGTAGCTAACACTTACCGAGACAACTTGATTGAGATTCTAATATAATTTCCAACGCAGTTCAACAACGTTCACCAGCCTGGTTTATCTGGACACAAGTTATAAATTATATTCTGAATCCTTTTTATCCCTAAATCACCTTTTATGGACCTCTAGTTGTCCGCTGTGCTCTAAGTGCCTGCTCCATGTTTGACCAGGAAGTCAGGGGGAAAAAATTATTTACAACATAGACGTTTTCATAGGCTAGAAAATTTCTGTAGAAAATGCATTACATTGAGCTAATTAAGGGGCTAAATTAACAGGGTTACATGTAGTTAAAATTGCCATTTGTAAAAAGGAATAATAAAAGTTCATATTAACTACTGTTGTTTCAGAGATAGTAAAAACTATTGTTTTGTCAAGGCTAAGAAAGTAGGACCCAGATTTTACACAGACAGAACTGAAGTATTTTAAAACAAAATGCTTTATGGAAAGCTCTGTAAACTGTGGCTTGTCAACTGGGACCAGTTTACTGGAATCTCTATAGAGGTGGAAACTAAGGTTAATGACCACAAAACTCAAAATGGGGACAAGCATGTGAGCCACTAACCTGGTTCTTAAGTTCAGTCCAAGCCCAGAGGAAAGAGTAGAATCTGACAGTATTATTTCTCCACATCATGCTGCGGTAGCATCACAGAGCGTTCCAGGAGTGAAGCAGAGCAGGCTGACAAGCATAACCCAGCAGGTGAGGAAGAGCAAAAGAATCCGGTGAAAGAATCCAGAGCCAGTGTCAATGCAAGAGCAGATATCCAGGCCAGAAGATCATAGAGACTAATAAGTAATGAAGGGGAATCCAAACTGGGGCCAGGAGACAGATCCAAGGTCGTTAACAGGCAGAATCCAAACATCAGTCCAAAGAAAGGTAAGGCAAAACAGACCGGAATAGGGGCAAGCAAAACTCAGGAATCCAGAGGCAGAAACTAGTCAGGATCAGGTAATCAGAAACACAACTGGGTACTCTAGAGAACTCTCACACATGGCTCAAATAATCTGGCACTGATGGCTGGAAACAAGCAGTTTAGAAGGAACTGGAATAGGTGGATCAGAGAAAATTAAAACAGGGTGTAGCTAAGCAGGTGGAAGAAATGTATCAATAATCCAGTCATCTGCGTCAAGATCATGACATGTTTAGGTCATCCTGGGGTTACCTATCCCCCATTAAGCTCTAAATTGAAGAAAAATTATTTACTATTTTTATTTTTCATTCTTTTAAAACCATTTTTTATTTTGGCCAATGATGTCACCATCCCAGCAGATTTTTCAGAATATATAGGTTTCACATAGCAAAGTCATTCCTCTGCTGACATGAAACATAACAGCAGGCATGCCAGAATTATTATTTGATAATTCATCAGCCTCCCAGACACAGTTTGGACCTGTTACCCTTGGCAACCCCATGGCATTTATTGTCAAGGTCTCGCAGTTGGTATTTCCAAAATAAACACAAAGATGAAACTTTTTTGTGTGTGTGTCCTGTTTTGCCAATTTCACAAGCAGACCTTTATGACTGTTGCCATATGAAAGGTTCTATTTGAAACGTCTTTATTAAACTTAATTAAAAATTATTCAGGCAGTAAAATATTATAAAATGGAGATGGAGAAAGACAGAGGAAAAAAGAAGTGAAAAACAAATAAAATAAAAACAAAACAAAATAGACAACACAGAAGATGTTGAAGAAGAAGAAGACAGTAAATCCTAGATATCAGCTTACACACCTGTATGTGATGAGAGGAACAGAAAAACAGTAAACATAACAGCAAAAACAAGACAACCTACATCAAAATAACACATAAAAAAGCTTAGAGAGCTGCTGGTATCCCTTAGATATCCATTTGTGTGGAAAGGAAAAACCTATGGTGATTACACAATTTTATTCAGGGTGATATATCTGTTGCTGTAGCCTAGTATTTACTATTAGTGTGTATCAGTGATCACCTGGAACCAAAGTCTATTGCTATGCATGCATAGGCATGTTCATGTATAAAGGATATACAAAGCTTCCTTAGAATTAAAATATTCTTAATAGCAGGTGTGGGCAGCCCCAGACTCTCCCTACAGGGCCCTGGACAGAAAAAGAGGTGATGCGATCACTAGATATCCAGAGGCACCCCAGATCACAGGAGCAAAAGGAGGGCACACAAAGGGTTGGCCTCACCCACCAGAGAAGGGCAGATAACAGCACCCGTTGCCTGACCCCTGAGGGGCCAAACCCTAAAGTGGCCCAGTTCTTGAGGGGCCCTACCCCAGAAGCCATAGTGCCGAGGTCCCACAGGGCCGCGGACACGACCCCCTGGCCTCCGCCCGTGGATGATCATGCACAAGGTGGATCAGATGACAGCCCCAGGGTCTGCGGACTAGAGGGTGGAAAGGTAAGACCTAACTGATGCAAATTTTTTCTCTATGCACAACTTTTGAATTGGCTTAGGAGTACCATCAATTTTTGGAAAAGCCCCAAGAACACTTACAAAAAATGAGCTGTGTTTGGATGATCTTGTAAATCTACCAGTGCAGAAAGCATAAAAGCTTAGAAATGAGCAGCAATAGACCGGGTCCTGAGCTGGAGGTAAGAGAGGACGAAAGCAGTCCTTCTAGGGGTATATTAAAGCTGTGTTTTTTTAAAGCCACCAAAAAAATGTCTTGGGAGCATTCCTTATTTCTACCTTCGTTAACATTGTTATTATACTTTGTATATACAATATCCTCACAATGGACACCATGCTGGTTCTGAATGCACCTTAAGGGTCTGGACCTTAATCTCAAAAATAACAAACATGGTGCTTTAAGGCAAATAATGCAGCCTATGCGGAAATTCGACTGAAGAATCTGTTTGCTTGCCTACATCCACCTACGATACAGCCAATCACCTTTGAACCACACCTCAACAAAAGCCAATCCGCATCCAACGTTCATCTTCATAGGCCTCCAATCTGCAATTCGTCAGCTACCTAGTGCGCAGGCGGTGGTTGAGCTGTGTGACTTCATTCAGATGACCCCGTTTCAACCCACCTCCAGCCCATCCTCTACCATTGTAGCTAAACCTCCATCAGAGTTTCATTACTCCCACTCTTTTACTGTTTTCCAAGTCTCATTTTTACCGGCCCGGCAGAAGGCTGCCATGTTGAGCCTGGTTGTGCCAGAGGTTTCTTCCCAATGGAGAGTTTTTCCTCTCCTCTGTCGCTTCATGCTTGCTCATCATGAACAGATTCTCTCAACCTGTGATATCCAAACTGGACTTCCATCTTCCAGGTCCCTGATAGAAACTCTAGTATCAGCTCTTGCAGTCCACTGGATCTCCCCATACCCACTGGATCTCAACATACCGTCTCTCTAACCAGCAGTCTACAGAGTGACCAACTTCATCTATCTCCACTCCACCAGCAGTTTCAGGCTTGGGGGGGAAGCAGCCCTGTTCTTTACTCCTGTTCATGTATATCTATCAAAATTCAGTGCTATGTTTCCTGCCGAGGTCTGAGCGCCAAAGTCCCAATAAAAGTATCAATAAATTTCTTCTAATGGTCTTTTCTGTTCATGTGAGTTTTTCAGATTGAATTGGCTTTATTATGGCTTATTATGGTTAGTAGAATCCTCAGGTTTTTCATTTCAAATGAACCTGCTTAACACAGCTTATACCCTGCCAAACCACATAAAGGTTTCATTGAACATAAACCTTTGCATCTGCCATGTTGCATAAAGCTGTGTTTACATAATGTGTTGATAACCTGTGTTATTTGCGTGGTTCTCTGACAGTCTCGAAGCACAATCAACCGGCCTACTAAAGCATTTTCAGGGGCACTGTTTCCTCACTTGTGGATGCCTATTTTTTCCATATCTTCAGAAAAATCAACTTTGGTCACGTTCATGTGACTGCAGCCTAAAAATGTCTATAATACCATGAAATGAAATTAAATGACTCATATGTCTCTTCATAATCTGCTATAAACTGTAAGAGAGTAAGCCATATGCTATGGCTGCTTGCCATAATACATTATCAAACCTGGCACTGTACACTAGATGACCCTAGAGACAATGTTAGCCTGTAAAAGGATTTCAACCTTCTCATATATGGTGTTGCATTCATTAGGTTCAGGGTTGCCAGGTGAGAAACATAGGATTATCATTCTAAAGACATAAAATTATTGGATTGTTAGGGAAATCATCATACAAAATCACAAACCTATTGATGTGCTTTATACCCTCTAGCATTTGAATGGCTTCTAAGGGACACTCACAGCTTTGTGGCACTGGAACAGAATTGTGTAATTGGGTAATGAGTGCACTATAAAAAAGTCCATAAACAGACAATATATGTATATCAGACATGGGCAATGTGGAGTCAACAAGTCATCTCCATGTGAATTAACCTGTGCAGATTGGACTCACCTGGTTAATTGACTGGGTAGATTAAATACATGACATGGAGATGACTTGTTGACTCCACATTTCCCATCTCTGATGTATATATATATATATATACATATCTATACCTATATTTATATCATAGGGGAATCCTCAGGGCCTTTTACTCCTTCAGAGAAGGTCTAAGGAAATCGGAAGACAAAAACATCTCACATTTAAAATTTTTGAAACATGTGTATAATTTATTTAATCTATTAGACATATTATTAAATACCTAATTTCAGTGATAAAATATGTTTAATATATTTTATCTTATTGGCTTTATAAGCAAAGATAAACTTTCAGGATATTATCCAATCAAAATTATATATCTCTATGACATTATAACCCATCAGGACAGAATGAAACCTTGATGTTTGCAATTGTATGTATTTTTGTTTGGGGAGTGATGGACAAATTGACCAATTACGGTTTGATTTTGTTTTCGTGGACACCCCCCTGAACCCTCCTGAAGTCTGATCAATGTCATTGTCATTGTTGAGCAGAGCGGTAAGAGCAGAGATTGAGAGCAAGAGAGATCAATGGTGAGAGCAATGTTGTGTTTTGCTTGCTAAAAACACACTTTTCAAGGAGCCCTTTGGATGGGGGGAGATTGTCCGCCGCTTTTGGTCATTAACGCATCTGAGCACTTTGGCCGAAAAGCCAATCATCAGCTCCAAGACCATGACAGAACCCCTTACCTCAAAGGCTGATTCCAGATGCCCCAATGGGCTGGTGAGGGTGATCCCTGTTAAAAATACCTAAACAAGTCCTTTTCTAGAATAAAACAGTCTGGGAACCAGGACCTCTCCTCAGGCTGTAACCCTCCCAGTCAACCAAATATTGGAGCCCCTGCCTCTCCGACTAGACCTCAAGAGATGGTAGATCATGTAAATCAGGTCTCCATCAATGAATCAGGCAGGGGGATGAGACCTAGAGGTGGGCACAAACCTGGAGGTCTTTAGGGACTTAGGGAAAAATTAAAGGTGGGGTGGATCTTTAAGGAATGAGGGAGGTGGAGGCGGCTGGCCACCATGGTTCAGCACCTTGGCAATAGGGAACGGCCCAATAAAGCAGGGAGCATGCTTCTTGCTGTCAACCTTAAGAGGCAGATCTTTAGTGGAAAGCCAAACCATCTCTGTCTGACCATCTGTTTGGGGCTGAAAAACTGAAGAGACATTGACAGAGACACCTAACAATGAACAGAACTCCATCCAGAAACAGGAGACAAAGTGGGGTCCCCTGTCAGAGACAATGTCGGAGAGACCATGGAGCTGAAAAACCTCACAGATAAGGATCTCCCTGACTTCTTTAGTTGAGGGGAGTTTGGAAAGAGGGACCAAATCAACCATAGAGAACCTGTCAATGATAGTGAGGATGTCAGTCTTATTGTCAGAGTAAGGCAACTTAGTTACAAAGTCCATAGCAATATGGGACCAAGTCTGGGAGCGTAATGGGCAAAGGCTGGACAAAACCAGAAGGAGGTCTTTTGGACGATTTGGATTGGTTACACTGAGGCCAGGCAGTCGCGAACTCCTGCACATTTGCAGACAGAAAAGGCCAACAAAACTGAGCACTGATAATGAATTGTCATTGTAATACCTGGATGACAGAACAGATGAGAACAATGACAGAACTCAAGGACTTCCCTCTCAGAGCATCAGGAGCAAACAGAGGATCAGAAGGACAATCAATAGGAATAGGTTGGTTAAGAAGGGCATGTTTAACCCCCTTCTCTATGTTTACTAAGAAAAAATAGTAAATCCCTTTATTATTCCACCATGGGGAAATTCATCCATCCCCTTGGTGATCAGTGGGCTGTCATTGTGTGGCACCTGGGGAGCAATGTGGGGTTAAAGGTTATGCTCAGGAACCTAGAGCGGAGGCTGTGGGGAGAAACTGTGAACTTGCAACCTTCTCAGAGCACAGCTGCGCTGCCCTAACCACTGCGTCAACACTCCCCTACCAGAACCGAGCAGACAAAGGAAGGCAGCAAAATCCAGAGGGCAAAGCTAAAGCCAGCATTGAGGACGTGCTCGGGAGTCAGAGCCGGGGGGATTCAGAAGTCCAAAAGGGTACTGAAGGGAAATCCAGGAGAACGTCAGGAATCTGTTTCAAGTTTGGTACAAGGTAAGAGTCAGAAGACAGATCAAGCAAACAGATCAGAACAGGAACGTAAAGGCTCACAGACCAAGACGCAGAACAAGTCAAGATTTGCAACATGGCTGCGAACATGAAAAAGGCATACATGTTATGTGGTAAAACTTTCGTCCTCAAACATTGGTTGGTGAACAGTTAGGCAATATACGACACATGAGTGCATGAACAAAAATGATGTCTGATAAATACACTTTAAAATCACTGTGTATATGACATGCTTGAAAACAGTATCCACTGGGAAACAAAGCAAAGATAAACAAGAAAAAAACTAAACAATAATAACTCATATAAATCTGATACAAGCATACTTTGTCAAGAATCGAGGACAGATGGACCCAGTATTCAGGAGAGACAGTCAGTAGGAAAGTTCAAAAGGTTTATTAAAATAAAAACAAAACAAAAGCGGAGCTGTGGCTCGCGGAAACTGCAGGCGGGGGGGGGGCTTTGCACCGCCCAATCTCAGACACTCTAGGGGAGGAAACACAGGTAAGTGACCACGATAAACTGATATATGATTATCTGGGTTGGTTTAACAGTCCAGACCAAGAGTGTCCCCAGTGCTGCAGTCCCAGAGGTTATGCTGGAAGCTGGTCCTGGTGAGGGATCCAGAACAGACAGGAACCGGCAGGATCCAGATCAGACAGGAACAGAGACAGGTGGCAGGATCCAGACTTCCAGGCATCCACAGGATTCCAGGAGGGTTCAGAGTCAGACTGGGACCAGAAGCATGACCAGGTGGTCACGCACAGGAGCAGACAGGATCAGGTGCAGA